>NC_133899.1:18269335-18406835 GCF_964199755.1 Larus michahellis
GGGAAAGAAACTCTATTTGCTGATATTTTGATTAGTGCATATGGTCAGTTTGATGTATTGGGTAAAAATCTCTGTGAAGGGACATGTTTATGGGGACAGAGTGCTATCTGCACTGCTGTTTATTTGAGGGTTTACGACTGAGTCTTAAAACTTGAACCACAGATTTAAAAATATGCTTTTAGACTGAAAATAACTCCGGGACAAATCAGTGCCCCAAATCCCACTGAAGAGCACCTAGTTTTCCTATGAGACCCCTCTGACTCCAGGGAATCATCTTTGGCCGAGTGTGACCCAGAATATCCAGATGTGGCCCCAAATTCCTCTGGCTGCTTCTCCGGAGGCTGGGCTGGGCAGCAGAGCCTTGTGCACGCTGCCATGGACCTCAGGGTAGCAAAGCACCTTAGCGGGCTGAACCCACTACGAATATTGTGTCTGAAAAAGGGGCAGCACAGGGTCCCCGGGTGGGATGCGTGGACCACGCAGGGCTAAGGAACGCTGAAATCTCCCTAAAGCCCGGTGCAGGTGTCTCCTGCAAGAGGCACCCAGTGACCTTGGGAGCATGGATGTGCGCTTGAGGCTCTCAGCTTTAGCTCGGGCTCCTGGGGATGGGCTGGCACTGGATGATGGGCATTGCCCATCTCTTACTGCTTCAGCCGGCTCAGTGCTGGCACCGAGCAAAAGCTTTGCACGAGTTCTAAGTACTCATTTTACATTGCAATCAGTGTGCTTCCTTTAAGGGGTTGAACATCATCTTTCCAGCTATTATATTTGGAAACTCTTTGTTTACAACAGGCTGTAATATCTGTGGTGTTTTGGGAGTTCTTCATCTGATGAATTTATTGTGATTATTTGTTTGGAGAAATGGTCACTCTACTGCTATTTCTGTTTGTGCCTTTGCCTGATTGCAGTCTGTCCTGGGAGAGGTTAAAAACAATCCAGAGCTGTCCAGGTGAGAAAAATTAACTTTTTAACCTTCTGTTTTGCCCAGAGATGTGGCTTAGGCTGAGGTTTAACCACTGGTGGAGAGGGTTGCAGGCACACTGTGTGAAGGGCTCTGTTTACACCGTTTTGTTCTGTTTGGAAGGGTTTGCAACAAGGTCACTTTATTCTCTCCTCTCACTCAGAGTGATGCAGTGACTGGCTAAAAAGAAAAAAGGAATAATAATTGCTATGGCAGGATTCATATTTCTGTGATGCTCTGTCGGTTGCCCCCTTACCAACTGTCCCCATTTCTTCCAAGATGAACTGATTATCTCCATGACCTCTCAGCATAAATGTCAGTGGAGAATCCAACAATCCAGGTTTGTTTCCATTTTAGGTCCCCCAGGATGAGCTTGACACGCTGTCATGCTTGTGAGCCAAATGTGTTAAAATAGATATCCCATGTAGAACCCTAAGTGCGGGTGATTGCTGGGGATATGTTTTGGGGGCAGGCAGGCCATCCTTCTGGGCCTCCCAACTGCAGTTCAGCTTGGCAGGAGGACGGCGGGGAGGTGGCAGTGGCATCCCTGGGAGCTCAGGGAAGCACAAGGAGGACTTTAGAAGACTTAGGCACCTGGTCTGGGCCATCAGTGCTGGTGAGGCAATGTTTTAAGGTGGAAATCGTGATCAGAACAGCCTGGCTCAGTACTCAGCTCATTGTGCTTGGACTTGCTTCACCATTATCTCCCACCGACATCCATGCTGTGTTCAGAGACAAGGCTGGTGGTGCCCGCCTCACTACGGGGCTGGGTTTGGTGGGCTGCCTGGGAGCAGCCGTAGCTTGCGTTCAGCTGAGAGGTGAGGAGCAAGGCCTGGTGCTGCGACCACGCTGCATGGCCTCGGTGGTGACCCTGTGTGGGGCTGGGGGTGCCTGCCCTGGGTGGGACACCGGGGGGTCAGGCCCTGTCCCTGGGGACTGCAGGGCTGGGGTCACCCCTAACCCTGAGTGAGTGCATCAGGGTCACCCCACAGGGTTGTGGACTGTGCTGGGGACACCCCATGGAGCTGGGGACTGTGCCGGGGATGGGGTCATCCCACAGCGATGGGGACTGTGCTGGGGATGGGGGTCACCCCATGGATCTGGGGACTGTACTGGGGACGGGGTCACCCCATGGGGCTGGTGACTGCACTGGGATGGGAACCACCCCACAAGGCTGGGGACTGCACTGGAACAGGGGTCGCCCCATGGGGCTGGTGACTGCGTTGGGGACGGGGTCACCCCATGGGCCCCCCAGGTGGTCTTGGAGCCCTGCTGGAAGGCAATCCCCACCAGTCCTCTGCTTCCACCCAATCCTGTCCCCTGGCCCATCCCAGCCCCGCCCGGGGTATTTAAGGGCCCGCCCAAGGCAGGCCCCTCAGTGCTGCCGGCAGCGGCCCTGGCTGAGGGCTGGAGCTCTGACTGGGTGGGTGTCCCTGTGGGGCCCTGCTCCTGGCCTGGTGACACACCAGAGGCCGTGGAGCCTCTGTCAGTAGGAAATCCTGTCCTGACACAGAAGGGGCTGTGGGCAGCAGCCCGTGCCCTGGGGAGGTGGCTGCTGGGCCTGGGCTGGGTTGGGCCTGGGCTGGGTTAGGCCGTGGCTGGGGAAGGCCCGTGGTCACAGAGGGACGGGGCAGGCGCCTGTTGCAGCCTCTGCAGTGCTAGTAGTTTTCTGGCACTTCATGCTTAGTGCTGTCTTTCTGGTGGTACTGAGGAGCACTGAACTTGCTGAACCTGTAAGTGATTAATCCTGTAACAAGACGCCATTACAGAGGGCACCTGCTGCGGGCAGCTCTGTGGCAGTGAGTGTGGGCTGGCAGTTGGGCAGCCCCACGGCGGGGGGCTGAGAGGAGGGTCGCTCGGACTCTCCCTGGTGTTATTGGCAGGCTCTGATTGTCCCAGCGTGGCCAGCCGGGTCTTAGGCTGGTGGGGCAGCATTGGCCTGGGGCGCAGGAGCTTTAGTTGTCCTCCTCTGTGACGCCATTGGGAGCAGGTGCCATCTCGCACTTGCTGTTGACTCTCAGATCTTCCCTTTCCGTGCTCGGTGTCAAGTATCTTCTAGGCCTTGTTTACTTGGGAGTTTTGGTGAGTGAATATCAGCAAGGCTGGCTGATGCCATCTTTGCACATGCATAGGAAGGGATTACACATGTCACACAAAGTTTGCCACCTAATAGAGAGTACAGGTGAAGTGGTATCACTCTCACTCTTTCAAGGTTAGGGAGATTAAAATAGTGGTGATCTCACGATGGCAAGAGGAGAAGGAAGTCAAGTGGCTTTGGGCTGTCAATCAAAAAATCTGCGTCAAATAGTAAAGGCTAATACAGTATGTCCTTGGTAATGCAGTCCTCTTATCTCTAACAAGGTGTTTGCTATAGCAGAGCTAGTTACTTCCTTAGTTGAGGGAGGGAAAGGCAGGGAACTGCAGGTGAGCTGTGGAGATCAAAATCAGTGGCATCATCTCCGCTCAAGCGCTCAGGAATGAGCCTGGAGACAGCAAGTGGCATAAATGTTGATGTGCAGACATCTGCGTGATTCCAGACTGTTTAGGAGTACAGGCTTTCCAGCGAAAAATCATGGTGGGTAAATCCCCAACTCTCCAAAATAAGATGGAGTCCATAATTACTGGGTATGTACAGACTTGAGTAGATACCAGTAGAATACAGAGGGAAACATGAGGGAAATCTGTTTTGAAGCAAAATTAACAACTTTTTGTATTTCCATCGTGCGAAATAAGTCTAGAATTATGACAATATGTATGATGCTTTCTATAAAATCCCATTTTAATCAGTGATGACAGTTTGACATTTTTCCAGCTGCTTAGAAGCACTAGACAGTCAAGTATCTCAGTAGGGCATGGGTTGGCATGCTGGGATGTATGTAAGCTTTAACTTTCCTCCCACTCACCGACTTAGGATGGTATTCGAAGAACAGGGGGGGAAAAAGCTTTCTGCAGGTTTCACACTAGCTTATGCCATCTGTCTTTTTAGCCTTGTCTTGTAAAAGTAAAATCTTCACTTTGAAAGTGTATCCAGATGCTGCCAGCTAATATTATCATTCTCAGTAGCAAGTGAGGATTTTATTTATAAAATGTCCCGGCCTTTGCTGAACAATTCATGGTTCTGCACACTTGAGGGACGTATAAATAGCAATTAAAACACAGTTTAGAGTAATGCTTAGGCTCTTAAAGAAAGTGACATCAATTTAAAGGAAGGGATAATGTGCTGGGCTGGACATCAATCAAAAGGAGGAAAAAAATGTTGTCTAAAGCAGCATTTAAATGATGGGATAAAGCGTCTGGGAGAACAGGCTCCACAACATGGGGGCTGGCAGATAAGAGATGTCCAGGTGAGGATACTGTGCTTGATGAGACCACCCATCTCAGATGTGCCTGCTTCAAATCCTCCTAAAGGCAACCTGATTTTGAAAGGGTACTGTGTCATAAATGCGGCCTTATAGCCTTTTTCCTTTGGAGAGAGGTCTCAGTAGGTGAGAGAACAGACATTGTCTGGGGTAGAAGGGAGGTAATTTGTTACTTATTTGGCATCTCCTACTGCATCCTGGTCAGATCTCTTATCCTAACCTGCCAGATCCTGTTGTAATCTACCACAGCTGTGCTCACTATTGCCACTATTTGGTCACCACCTCTTCTTCCTTACTGTATTTATCTTCTCAGTGTTCTACTGAAACATTGGAGGAAAACACTGAAAATCTCTTTTTATTAATGGAAATTTGATGTAAAATGTGTCCGCAGTCCCGCTGTTCCAAGCCTTTCAGTGTACGGCATTTGCATATACCTCCCGAAGTCTCCAAGTCCCAGGTCTTCACCTTTGCTGTGAACTTTTATGTCATGTGCCTGGTTATTTCTGTTGTGCTTTTCCCAGTCCCTCTGCCTTTCTGTTCCTGTCATCTCTTGTTGCTTGTTTTTGTTTTCTCCCTTCTGTTTCTCAGTGGAGTGAAGACCAATCCACTCTCCAGTGCACAGGTTTTTTTGTTTAGATTGCAATTTCTGTGGAGAAAGACACAATGTCTTAGCTCCCAGCCCACTGTGTACACACACAGCATCTTGTTAGCTGTATAAACAATGAGAATAAATTAGATTCAAATTATCAATATTGTAGTAGCGCGAGGGTAGGCACGTAAAATCAATGCTGTGGACGTAACCTGCATGCGTAGTTACTGCAATTATGCATAAAAATCATCATTTTGTGGATCGATAGGGACATTTAACTTGACATGCAGTTGCACAACTACTTAGCGTTTATGCAGTTTTAAGCACAAATGCCCTGTACAATCTGTATGGCACTGGGGATGCTGAAACTGGACTCTCAATCAGAAGCTTCTGGTTTATTTTTAGTTACAGAATTGTGTTGCTGGGTTGTTTGGGGAATTCGTAAGTGTTGTCTGAAGAGTTTTAAAAACTCACTTCACCACATCTGAGCCTCCTATCTTCCAGCTTTGGATAGGCAATTGGTTATATTAATGCTAGCGCTGTACTTTTAAGAAGAGCAGGCATTAAATTGAAAAACCAGCTATAAGTAAGTGCAGAATTTGCACCTGCAGATAAAAAGCCTGTTTGAGAAATCAAGACTATGTTTGTTGTCCTTGTTTATTTCTGTACTGAGTGTATTTTTTAAACGAGTTTTATGTAGCAGAATGCATGAAAAACCTGACATTTAGATCAAGGAGTTAGAGATCTAATCAGAATCTTGATGACTTATATACAAATGTTTTCTCAGCCATGTTGCTTTTCTTTAATTTCTACAGGATATCCTTTTCCTTCAAAGTCTCCACAAATTACGAGACAGGCTGCTTTTTTGGGGGCTATTTGTTAGGAGGCTGACAAGATGAATTAGTCAAATAATTGCTGCTAAACTCATACAGTACCTGCTATTTAAGGTGTTTTGTCTGGATAAATTACTCTCAAGGCACAATCATTCTGTCTCAAAAATGTAGCATTTTTGCTATGTTTCCGTCTCTGTTCAGACTGTTTATCTTGCCTTTTCTATCGTGTGATGTTTTGTGCAGTGCAAGACATTATTTGTTTTTATACTGAAAAAAATCCACCTTTTTATCCCCACTTCAGATTACAGATCTTCATGGTGCAGGGAAAAAAAAAGTTCAATTCCTTTTTTTGAAAATATTGATTCTGGGGATAATTATAAAAGATTTAGTTCTTTTTGACTTTAGATGAACCATTAACCATGTCCCCGGCTCCTAAATCCAGCCACTAATGAAGATCTGCACGAGTGAACTCGGACAGAAACTTTGCTGCGTGTCTGTGTGGGTTTTTCCAGCGCGGTTGCAGCAGTGCTCCTACTCGGAGAATCCCCAGGGCTCTGAAGATGATTAATGATAACAAAGCTTTCCCTATTGTGTTAGCGGATAGGAAGGAAGGAAGAGTACTCTAAAAAGAGAGTGCATAGAATTTCTGAGTATTGAAGTTCAGGAGTAGAGTTTAACCCTTTAAAACGACTAAAAAATTTCTTCCAGTTATGCGAGGAAGATGAAATCTGCTTTCTTCGTCTCCATAGAATCTGCCCACTGGCTGCACTAGCAGATTTCTACACCAAGTACGTGCAGAGGGAAACCAATGCCCTGAGATGCAGCAATGCTTTCAGATGAGTTGGGCTGCTTGCAATATAACAAACAGTTAGGCACACCCACAATCCACTTAGGTTTAGCTTTTTGAAATGTGTTAGAGATTTCTGCTAATGGGTTTTCCCTGTGGGCAGCATTACCAACCTGATTATACAGGTTTTAAGAAACTCTCTTAGGAAGATTCTTTTTCATCATAAGTTTTGACATTGACCTACTAAACTGGGTAATTTAGCATTTTATTTTCTGAGAATGAAAAAGAAAATTGAATATTTCATGACAAGAGAGGGATTATAGTAACGCTGTTCTTTACAGGAAACCTATCATGTCCGGGGGCCAGATCATGCTTCTGAGATCTGTACATCTACATGAAGATCTCAACGCCTGCTTTCAGAACAGCAGCTGGAGTACTTTGGTTGTGATACCCACCCCAATTACTTGCTGTGGAAGCTTCTACCATATGTGCTTGTGAATACAGCTTGGAGATGGAGCTGAGGGGTGAGTAACACGTGCCTTCCTACCAGAAAAGTTTCAATGAAAAGGTGATACATTTGCAAACCACATTGATTTTCATAGGGACCTTCTATCTCAATGAAAGCAGGGAGATCACGGCAAAGATGGCTCTGGTTGGCTGTGACAGTCTAGGGCCTCTGAATGGAGAGCTTTGGCCTCCCAAAATCTTAAAGCTCCTCCAGGATGAGGAGCAGCTTTTGAAGAGAGCTGGAGAGCAAACCTTTGCCTTCTTCCCATGTGACACATTGCAAGAGAATCTTCGTGAAGAAATTTTGGTGGAGATTGCATCACAAAAAGCCCACTCCTAAAGCTAACTGGGAGGATGTGGCAATTTAGCCCCAGTGATTTAATTGCTATGTTCCTTTAATAACAATTGTTCTTTTCCATTAAGGGGTACCCAATGCAACCTGATTATTAGTTGGCTGAAAAACAGGAATGCTTTATTTTACTAAGACATGTTACCTGATACACTGGAGCTGCAATTCCATTAAAAAATATACTGGGAATTTAAAAACTGGTTTTACAGCAGATAAATTTTATAGAAATATTTCCTTTAAAAAAAATTTTGAATACTGTAGTACTTGGCCAGCTCTCCTGCTAATATGCTGTGGTTTAAAATAGTTAATTTGCCCACCCCAACCCCCTAGTCTTACATATCTGGGCACAATTCTTGCTGTTGGTCTGAGCAAAGAAAGTTTTGTTTAGTGTCTGCTTTGAATTTTAGAGTGAAATATTAAAAATCGTGCTTGTAAGGAATCCATTTGGTAGTCATCGTTTTACTACATTTACTAATTTGGTACTAATTTGCTACTATTGTTTGGCACGGAGTTACTAACCCTCTAGCTGATCCCAGAGAAAAGTAATGGCTTGTTGGAATTGTGATGTTTGATAGTTTCCTTCCTTTCAGTCCCTTCATCTTTCTATATTCTCCTCCTTTCTCTACTTGACTTTATATTCTGGAGTGTCCAGAGTTGGAGGGTGTCCAAGCACAGCAGCGCACTGGGAGGCTGTGTGGTGATTCAGTGGTCAGCCGGGGAAGAGGGGGAAGCATCTCCAAAGAACATCCAGGAAAATAAAAAAATAACATGGTGTGTACATTCACATATGACCATACTTATCTGACTGCATTATTGATGTGTACATGGTAGAAGTATGAAATCTTGCTCTTCAGTAATTACCTAAAAATAGCCTGGAAAAAAAATACTTAGCATTTCTGTGATGCCTGTTATAATGTCTCGGAGCACTTCTCCCATGTGACTTTTTTCTCAAAGTAGGATTCATGCAGGGGCAGCTGAGCTGAGGTTTTTTGTTCTACTTTTGGGGTTGATGTTAGTGCCGGTTACTGGAGTTGCCGCTGATGACTGAATCCCACATGTGGCCAGGTCCTTCGGTTTGCAGCATTCTCTGCGTCAAATGCAGGGTTAAGATTTCTTCCTGTGCTCTGACCCCGTTATGGTAGGTAAACAGGCTGAAGCAGCATAAAAGGGCTGGAAGCCCCATTTCTGGCTGGGGGAGAATTCCCTCGGCACGGGCCCGCAGAAGACGGCAATAAGGCACCGCACAGACTCTCCCCCAGATGTCTGGTACCTTTGGTATGCAAATAGGGGGGACCCTGATAGGCGGCCAGCACGGCTCCTTTCAAGTCCTCCTTTAGTTCCCGCTGTGTGTCTTTCCCCTCTTACTGCAGAGAGAAGAACACTCTAGTTTTGTTATGTTTAAATTACACTATCTTTTATATTAGGACAGATCAAAACCACCCAAACCATTTTCAGTTCACATAGCTATATAGCAACTGTCTCATAATTAAACTATTTAATTAAAATATGTGTAGGCCCTCAACAAAAGCAAAATTGTTCTGTAATGTTGCCGCTAGCATGAAGCTTATACAAGACAACATTCAGAGATTTCTCAGTCACTTACTATATAACAGCAGTTCCAATCCCACCTTTAAAAAGAACCCACAAAATTCTTCACATAAATAAATATTCCACTTGCATAATTTATAAATTACTTTGGTTAAAAAAGTTAAATTGCCAAGAAGTCTGACTGCAACTGGTCTGGTTCTTCTTTTTTATATACATATTAAAAAAAAAAAAAAAAAAAACAACAAGAGAGAATGTTGAAACAGCTGAGGTTGGTTTGGTTGAGGGTTAATGTTTGGGTAAGAAATCTCCAAGGAAAACTGAAGTGCTGAATGAACACCACTCTATGGTAATTAGTGAGTGGTATTTTTCTCTTGGAGTCAGTTTCTGCATCAATGTAATAGCTAGTGATGGGAACTGGGAGGGACACCGGTGGAGAAGATAACTTTCTCACTGAGACGTAATGTTGAGATTGTGGCTGTTTCATAAAAGGTACGTAGGCACTTCTAGCAGAAGAAGGAATGCAAGTTTTGTTGCATTGGCCAGAGTTTAAGCAGTTAGTTTAAGTTACAGCTACTTATTTTTCTCTTGTTTTTTTCATGTCTTCAACTCATATATGGTGTTGTGGTGCCATATTGCATGGTTGCTGTCTTCCATGCTTGAGATACTCAAGTTGGTAAAATGTTCCCTGTTTATATTGTTCTGCCTGTAAAGTCTGCAGAGCACTTTAGGGTCTCTGAATAAATATTTGTCATTATATTGAACTTTGAAAAGTACTTTTCTGCACATGAATACTCTACTTTTCTTCAAAGATCTGTGAAATAGTATATGTCCTAACTATTGGTATATATCCTAATAGGACTTTTCAGCATGTATACCAGGAGATCAAAAGGGTAGACCTGTTTTATTCGGTTCTTTGGCTTCCACTACAAACACCTACATGGTATCAGATCTAATATAACAGTTGTAGAAAACGGTAAAGGAGTTGGAGTTCTCTTCTTACAACAATTACTTGGGTATGTTTAAGGTCTGATAAAGTGTGGATCTCATTGTAGGATCATTTCTTTTGCTTATTTAACTCAGCTTGGAAGAGATCAGTATTTTATGTCATATTATATTTATGATGTAAAAAAAGATGGTGGTCTCAAGTCAAGATAATGTGAACATTGGAAGAATCACTGAAGTGCATCATTCTTTAGTTTCCAATGTGGGAAGCTCATGGCCATAGAGCATGAGATTCCTTTCCATCTCTTTGAAAGGTATTAACTGTGATTAAAGGCTCGGAATAAAATATAATTGGGTGTATTTCAGTCTTTAAGGTTGATGTTTTTTCTCCCTTTTGGATAGTTTCACTTTCTTGCTGCTTCAAGAACAACTTGTTTTCTAAATAGTATATAAATGCGATAAATTCTCAAGACAGAAGTGTTTGGGTTTTTTTAAAAAGAAATGCCATATAGCTGTGGCAGTCACCAAATTTCAAAATGTGTAACTGAACACAATGCATTTTTTTTCAGAATGGCTTTTGAAATGGTGTAATTGTGTAATAAGTCAATGCATTAACTAGTGAAAGAACTGTGAACCTCTTTATCCCTTCCCAGAACTGTCAATCAACTAAAGGCCCAACATTTTTTGCACAGTTTTGTTTTGGAGAGAAAAAAACGCTTTTTTGCAAAATAGAAATGTTTTAACAAAATTTTATTTAAAATATTGTGATTTTTGCTGAAAATCCAAACATCGAATCATAATCTTTTATGAATTATGTGTTTACAAATAATGAATGTGCAGTGGGAAAATGCGCCAAAATATAAGTATTTTCGTTTGAGCTTTACTTTCCCAGAGCTTATCTCATGAGTAGTTTCTAGGCAGGGAAGACGCAGGCCAGCCTAGCGTGGCAGTTTGAAGGCTACTTCTGTGACTTTTCAATGACGATAGAGAGTGGCCTTATAATGAAGGTAGCCAGCACTCTCAGCACCTTGGGACACACCTGAGCTGGTCCTGGCGACCTCTATGATGCCTCTTGGGAGACAACTCACTTCATCCTAACTAGAAAACTCCTGATATTGTGTGGTGTTGTATTTTAATAGAGCCCATACTTTAGCAAAATACCCATAGTTTGGGTTAAAGATGGCCATGATTTGAAACCAAAATGAGGGAAGAGAAATTACTATTTTAAATGGATTTAGCTAATTTAAGAATATACAGCATGTGTGGGGTTTTGGGGGCATCAGGCTTTGTTTTTTATAGACAAAGTGTGCCCACTGAGAGAACTGGTTCTCTGGAACAGCGTGCAGAAGACCTGTGGATATCAGTGAGGTCAGGTTTTCTCCAGAATGTTCTCTTTACGGCTGTGACAGCTTCTCACCATCCTTAGGGTTACGCCTTCATTGCTGTTCCCTGGGATGCTGTGTTTACTCTTGTTTTTTTGGAGGTAGGCTGAGGTTATATTATGGTATACTGGGCGTAGGTTTGGCAGGGTGCTCGAGCTGATGCTTCACTTCTAGGTCCATTGAGGTGTTTGATGGGAATCAGTGGCTTTTAGGGAATACGTTGCATGCTTAAAACTAGGCATATGTGAAGCAGTGGGTTAGCTAAGGCTGTGGATCAGGTTTTGTGTATTGTGGCTGTGGACTGTTCTTTCCATCTATTAAAGTGATATCCTGTTTTCCCAAGAATATCATATTTAGGAGAAAGCTAGTCAAGAATTCTTCTAAGTAAAAGACCTTTTTTTACTGTACTTCACATAATAGCAGTTCAGTGAGATAAAAATAGTACAGAAAACAAATTAAACTTACAAATGAGAGGATATTAGAGTTTGGTCATCTTAAAAGTTGGTATTGGCCTTTTTTCTGAGGGATTATTTTGTTTTTGTTTTGTTTTTTCTTTTATTGATTTTTTTTCTCAATGTTGCCAAGGTTTCTCACTGTTTTGTTGTTGCTTTCTCATAAAACTCTCCACAATTCTTAAGGGAAACATTCTCATTAAGGTCGCAGCGGTAAAAGAAATCTTTATGGCAAGGTTAGGAAGTATTTCTAATGATTTGGAGGTATTTTTTGAGGCAATTTGTCTTTACAGTGGTCATTTAAAACTAAAACAAAACTCAGAGTAATAAGACCCATTCTTTTCCACCAAACCATGCAGAGTCCTGGACTTAACAGAGTGATACATGAAACCATTGAAAATACTGTAGAAGAACAGTAAAACCAACTTTCTAAATGGAGAATAGTTTTAAAGCCTTGCCTAAACACAAGTTTTACTGCTTTTAACTTTGCTGATAATTAATTTGATACAAATGTGCTGATATTTCCCATATACAGGAGTGGAAAAATGCTTACCCGCATGGAGAAGTGACTGCCAAATAGCTTTGGTGTTCACCCTGCTCCCCCATGCAGGTGCTTAGGCTACATTTAGACTAGGAGATTAAACAATGCTTGGGAGCATTCCCGAGTGCTGGCACATGGAAAGCCACGCTGGGAAGCTCTTGTGGGCTTTTGGCCATCACCAGGCACCCTGTGCTGAAGCCCTCTGCCTATGGCTGGGGGCTTGAGCAGGCCGGGGGTTTGCAAGCAGCTGGTCTGTGCTGGTGGTGGTGAAACGTGAACTCTTTGGGGCCATCCAGCCTTGGTGCCCTCAGTATTCCCTAGCACATTTAATTTGTTTTACTGGTAAGGCTACTGGATGTAGCCTCGGCAAGCAATAGGAGTGCATTTGTGTGAAGTGGTTTGCTCTGTTTTGCATAAGAGTAAGCTACCTCACCTCATATGAACATGCAGTAATTAGTGTGGAGGTAATAGTATACGTGAATACTGCAGCTTATTATACAGTCACATTACCATGTAGACCAACCCTATGTTGTACAAAAGTAGGGCGTGTTTACGCTGCTGTTACTATATCAACACTACAGCTTGTACTACACTGGGTTACAAATACCTATGCTATAACAAATATAACTAGATGAGCTGTGCAAAGATGGCCTTAGCTGTCATGAGCTGTGAAGAGGACAGTAGGATATACTAGTGACGACTGCAACGTAGATTTACTGTCTAAAAGTCCAGCAGATCTGCAGGGATCCAGTATTGTATTAGTTATTTTTTTAAGTATTCAAAGCATATATATGTACATTATTTAAGGACAATTTTTATTATTTTATTCTGGACAAAATAATTTGTATTCACAGAGCAGCTTTGCCATAGCAGACAACTTCAGGACACCACAGATCTTTTCACACTATATGCTATTGGCATTAAGGTACATGTCAGAACGTTTTAGCTGTCTTTCTCCTGGTTCACACCAACTGAATGACACTAAAAATCCCTTTATGTTACTTCATTGTGTAATAAGCTGATGAGGTGTCCAAAAAGATGAGATGCCATTACTGTGCAGCTGTCCAGCTTCTTTCAAGCCTTCGACAGGCATTTCACGTAGTGCTCTGAATGTGCTCTACAAACCACAGCTTGGGGCTGTTGCCCAAAGGCTCAGACCCTACATGTTTAAGACTTAATAGTGAGATTCTTGAAAGATGTATAGAGTTAGAAAACAAAGTGGTGTGTAGATGTGCGTGCGTGTGTAGACACGAGGATGTAGGGATGGGGTTTCAGAAATCTGTAGGTCAATCTAAAGCCAATTAGTCATTTTATAAGCAGTTATAAAGGAGGGAGGGAACAACAAAAGTACACAGTCCCCTTCACCTGAGGTTCTCAGGTCACTTTATAAATGTGACTGATCAAACTTCTTCACATACTTGTAAAGTTGGTACGAGAGGTGTGATTCTGTTTAACATATCAGGTGATTCTCCCAGGTCGTTGGGTGTGACAGTGTTGAAGCCAGAGCTACGGCACAGTAACTGTAAAGTCATTGTGCTTCCTGCCACGTACTACACTGAAGAAGCAGCAGCATGCTTCTCCGATGCAAACCTGCTTGTGGCTGAACAGGATTTTCAGAAGCTTTTTAAGAAAGAATGGAAAAAAAAAAATCAAAATAATCAAAATATGAAGTTGCTGTAAGGTTGTTGTGACATAGATTTATCTTAAGCAAGTTGCATAGATATTGACTGTGACTGCAGGTTTTTTTAAGCTGCATGTTAAAAATTGACAAGAAAATATTGTTCAGAATCTCTGAACATATTTTCAATATTTACAGTATTTACTATTGACGTAACATTGTGAATAATCTTGGTATGTATTGGGGTTTGCAAGTCATCAGTGTCGATTCTGTGTGTGTTGGAGCAGAAGTCATATACACATAAATGTGGTAACAAAGTATTCTCTATACATGTTGTTATTGTATAAATGAGATTTAGTATTTTGCTAATTTCAGCCAAGGTCAACAGTAACAGGGTGGTAAAAGTGAATTTGACTTGAAGACAGTATGACATCACTGCAAGATTATTAAAAAAAGAAAAAAAGTACTTTCATCCTAAAAAAAATGCTGTTTAAGTCTTGGCTTATTTATTTCTACTGAAACAAGCATTTTCCCGAGAATGTGGTGATCTGGGCGGATGACTATTTGCGACTGTCATTTTGAATTTTCTCTTCGAAGAAGCAGGGCTATTCATGTTTTAAGTTCCCATTTTCTCCGTACTCCTGTAGGGCAAGGTGCAAGGTTTAAACAATATACATGGATTCATTATCCTAATACGATGGCAGATCTATAAAATAATTTTTAAAAACGAAATATGATTTGTCTTTGATGATATTACCACATAAGGACCAACACGATTTTGGGCCAAAAAGGGAGAGGAAGAAAGTGAAGATCTACAATACCTTTGACTTGAATTCCTATAAGATTTATTTGAAATTCTATAATCCTGTTTGCAAATGAAACTTAATTACTTGACTTTAGCTATTTTGCGTCTTACCTCAAATGTAGTCAGAAGTGTTTCTATTTAACTGTCATTGTGGGAATCCATATTTATCCTTCAGTATTGATGCCATATACATATTTTTTTAGTAGTTGCTGCAGAGCCTGCTTGGGATCTGAAAACTGGCTGGCAAGCTTTCAGTTTCTTGCATTTTGACTGGGAATAAAGACTTTATCATCTGAATTTAGCTGCCAGTTCTGTTGATAACACATGAAGTGGCCTGTCATAGGCTTTATTCCTGCACATCTCAGTGGTTCTGCAGTACCAGCTCTCCTTGCCTCTGCAGGGGTGACTGCACCAGCACAGTGTTGGTACCAGGGTGATTTTTCCCTAAGAGATAGGCATAGCTGTACAGTTGGAGTTGGTTGAGACTTGAAGTTTCTAATCCAAAGTCTGCTTGCAACAACAATGGAGCTCCCATTTAGTTTGATCGAGTTTAGATCGAATGTTGATAATACAACTCATCGTCTTGGTCACTGGCCTTCTGGTGATGGTGATGCTTCATCTTCTTCACCCTGCCCTTCCAGAATGGGGCTGGGTGAGCAGAGTGGTGTGGAGGAACAATGGCACTTGTATTTAGTGGGACATACGAAACCGCAGCAGGAGTTGAATCCTTGCAAGTTCACCAACTGCAGGTGCAATACCAGATCAGCATTTTACCAGGTTGGACGGAACCCTGGCTAAAAAGCAGATAATCGCTGTGAGCATGTCAAGAAATTGGGGCTGCTTTCAATGACCTTCTGGTTAGTTTCTGCCATTGTCTGACATGTCGCCCAACAGTGAATACAGTGACTGATGGTTCTGTGAAGTATCCTGGTAGTACAGCTCTTCCTCTGCAGCATGATGTTATTGTGCTGCTGATTGTCTGAATCTACACTTGCTATTTAGGATGGTAAACAAACAGTTGTTTGGATGGTAATTGCCAAGTTCCCCTCCCTCAGAATGGATTCTGTCTTCTCTTTGGGTCTGGAGACCTCTAACACAGATGCTTTTCCCTCGACAGTTACAATATTGCTCGGAATTTGGATTTAGAGCTACATCTGGAGGGAGAGGCTTTCTTGGTAAGGATTTATTCAGTCTGTCAATGGTCACACTGGGAAGCTGCCTCTAGAGCAGTTACACGTCAAAAAGCGTGCCCAAAAGTGACTCTTGGTGTGCTCTTTTGTTAAAATACCGAATGACTATCTGAGCAGGATATGCATTTGCTTTTACCTCAGAAGAGCCAGGGAACAGCTTTTCAGGCGGAACATGCTGTGTGCTAGCCAAATGTGGCACAGCTGGGCCTGAGAACTATTGTTTGGTGACAAGCTGGAGGCTGGCTTAAAAACAAGGGTGATCTTCCACTAAACTTCTTTAAGGAGAGTGGCTTGATCATGCACCATGGGAAGCAGAATAAAAACAGCTCTTCAGTGTCAACAGAGCACTCAGTTGTGGATGGGATAAGTTAAAGCCTTGTCTGAGACTATTAAATAAGAGACTAATTATAGTTGTGCGTTTGGTAGCTCGCTGATTTCATTCTTTGGCTGTAATCTGTGAGGAGCATCACAGTCATTAAAACGCATTGGTACCCTGCTAATAGTTAGTGAAGAATTGCACTCCAATAAAAATACAGTGTTGAAACAATAGAACAATAATTTATCCAGTGTAGTGTCTCACAGGGATTAGAGTTGAATATGTTTGTTTCTCATTTTGAGCACATTCACTGAAATTTGCAAATGCAGATTAGCAAATGGTTACAACAAACTAAGAACATCTATGTCATATGCACTTAATCATGGATTGCTATGTGAGCGGAGCTTGTGCACGGGCACACATCAAAGCCGATATCTATCTATGTTGTAATGTATTCCTCCACATGACCATAACCAATACGTGGTACTTATTATTCCATTAGTACACAAACCACAAAACCTTTCCAATATCCATCTGTGAAGATGCAAATAGCTGCATACTTTGTTTTATTAAGGATCAGCCATTAGGGGGTCACTGGTTAAAAGTCTGAAGATCATTAGGGGGATTTTAAAAAAAATAAACAAACAGCTGTTGTCATATATCCTGAAGAGTTTCTGTTGTACCGATGCAATTTTTATCTGTGGTGATGATGTTGTCATGGGAACATATGCACAAGGGAATTAAGTGATGTCAGGAAAAGTGTAAATGATGCAAACACACCTCATTTGAAATGTTAATTACCACCCTTCTCACTACTCCAAAGAACAGTTCAATTTGATTTTATTTCAGATGTAGGGAAAAATATGACACTTTTGTCTAACAATAAGTAGCTTACATTGTTGTACCAAAGTGAGTATGAGTCAGTGAGTTAATCTGCATTGGCAGCATTTGCACTGGGGACCATCTGCAGCCCTGCTTGTCTGAGCATCAGTAATATTCCTCTGTGAATATCTCATCTTGATGGTCAGGGGAAGCAGGCAGCCTCTTTAAAGAGTTCCATAAATGCTTATAATTGCTGCATTAAACTTCAGTTTATTATTTTCTCCAGGTGCAGGTATGCGGATGATATGAAACCCCACTGCATTTACATACAAATTGAAGATTTTTATTAATCAGCCCGGTAACAGGAATCAAACAGCAACACTCCATCAGGTCCTTAAATACATTTGGTGACATTTTTACCATGCATTAGCATGATAGGGCAAGCAGAATATAATGTACCAATGATTGCTTTTCCATTGAAAGCACAAACGGTTTCATTTTTCCTGTCATCTCAAATAAGTGTTAAAGAGGGTTTGGAGGCTATTGTGTACGTTCCGTATGCTAGGGACTTACAAACACTGATGGCCACATTAAATAACCATTAGTGGCTCGGCTTAGATCATTGCAACATCCCTCCTCTTCAGAATTTATTCTTTGATTTAAAGTGAAAGCAATCTGTGACTGCTTTCATAAAGTCCTTCGGCTCCCTCCATTTTTTTTTCCTCAAACAAAATGCATTACAACAGTAATTTTATGACTGTTAAGATAACTGCCGTTAACAAGCACTTAATTAAAATGTACAATAAATAGCAGGCTGCAGTCTTATCTCCTCTCATGAGCTCCCAGCAGCCTGAGACTCCAATGCACAGCCCTGCTGTTCCTCGGCTTGTTTGCAGATTAATTGCTTTTCTGTCTGGCAAAAGCTGCTTCTCCTTCAGCCAGATCGTAAATGACCAGATAGGGACTTTATCAATCAAGCTACTACTTTCTGTGATCACTTCCATTCAACACCTTCTGAATTTCGCATTGAGAGGAACAGAAGTTATAGAGATAGGATTTAACATCTTAGTTTTTGTGTGCTTGGAATTTACGATAGTGCTGTCACCATTTGACACTGTTAATCTTTACATACAATACCCTTGGAGCAAGGCTGGTTTTGTTCCTGAGCTGGAACTACCCCTTGTAAGAATTGTGAAGAATACATATGAAACACAACCGAGATGCTCTCTGAAGAGCAGGGTTACATCTCTTCCATAATCTGTATGCACTTGCTGATGCGGCTCAGCATCTCTCTGTAACCTTGGATCCTGACCAAGTTAGCAGTTTACAGTTACATTAATTGAGAACTTGTTTTATTGTGATTACTTATCATTAATATGTAGGCAGTTGTCTGGAGACGTCAGCCATGGATAAGGGCCCTGGTTTGGTAGGTGCTTAATGTGCCTTCAGTGAAAACCTAATTACGCTCAAAGCAGGTTTTGTAAAATCAGAAGTTAGAGTTTTCCTGTTTAGACTTTGCCTATCAACAAAACCGTAGTGCATATAGATTTTGGGAAAAAGAGCTGTTTGCAGATGAATTGTGATTTCTGAATTTAGTAAGATAAGCTAAACAAGTCTAATCACTGTAGAAATTCTATTCTTTTTACCAAAAGGCTTTAGAGAACTACTCCTGCTACTTGCAGAATACACAGGAGTTACAAATGTAAATATGATACCAGAGTGCAAATGTACTGTAGTCCACTTTTGAAATGCAATCCTTGAACAGCAGTAGGTATGTTGTTTTCTTGTTACCTGCTCAGAATATAAACAAATCTCTAATTTACCAGGTTTATCTCACATGCTGAGCAAAGGGAATGGCTTCCATTTGGAGTTCTAAACATGCACCGTATAGTAACTTTGAAAATACACTATATTAACTTAAGGCTGGCTTCTGAATACACATGAAGCTGCAATGTTAAACATAATTTGTGTAGCTGCTTCAGTGTCATCACTAAGGTCAGTATTCTTAAACTAAACCAAAATACCTGCCCACCGCCTTGCACACTATTCTCTGAATGCAGCAGCCCTGTGAACATGTTTTGTTATTGTTCTTGGTGTTTTTTTTCTCTCTCCTCCTGCCAGTCAGAGAGGCAAGGGACTTTCCTCATGGAAAAACTTATGCCTAGGAGAACCTAAATTCAGGAGTTCCCTGACAGCAGTGTGTAGATTTACTTTAGCTTCCTCTAAGGACATTTGGAGCATCTTTGAAAAGGGTCTTTTCCCTGTCTGATCTCCTCTGAGTGGTCTGCTCAGAGTTTCATTCTTAAAACACATCACCAGGAGCTAATTGTAACCAAATGAAAAGGAGAGTAGTCCTTAACAGGCCACTGCAGCCACCGCCGTTGGCAGATGTGCTCTCAGACAGTCCCTGAGCAGATCCATCAAGGGACTGGAGGAGTGAGAGTGTTGGGGTGAGTGATGCACGTGTATCAGTGGAAGAAAAAACCCCAAAGCAATGGGGGTGTTCTCAAGGCACAGGGATGAAGAAGCTGCTGTTAAGGAGTTGCTATAAAGCTGCTAAAGGAGAAAATACTCAACTGTGTGGAATCCTCCAAGCTATTTGTCATGGTCACTACACTGCTACCACTTAAATAAGCAAACAAACAAGCACAAAAGATAAAGACAAGAAATAATCACCGAGCATATCAGCAAGAAGAGAATGCAGCCCTGTGAAGATAGTAAAATTACATACATAGGTCAAACCAATTTGCACTGTAATCCCGCTGCAGCTGAATAGCCCCAATGTAACGTGTGTATGCATGGACATTTGCAGCTCTAATGTGGTTATGACAGAGGAATGTTATTACCAAGGTGCTTATGTGCACTAGGGTCACAACAGCATTTACATCTCATACCTGTAACCATTAGGTGAGCAGACAGGTTCACAGAATGCACCTTTGAAGGAGGGTGATACAGAATAGACTACCATGTTTCTGTATTTTTATGTTTTTCTTATTTAAAGAGGATTTATTCTTAAACTAGGCCTTGCAGTTACACAGCACTCGCATTTTCCCATGGCACCTGTATGTTTGAAATTCTGAATTCTTATCAGTTTTCCCTCTGCTTTTACGCGTCAGTAAAGATGGGATGTTTTGCTCTGGGACATCTGATGTCTTGAAAGAAAATTTCTGCTTGAAGTTCAGCTGGTGCTTAATTTAGTTGAGTTGGCATTTATGTCCTATGTTAGTAACGGGCTGAGTTTTCTTGGTGAAATCTTTTTTATTTCAGACTCTTTTCAGAAAATTTCTTCAAATGTTTGGTATCTCATTCTCTCTTTCTCTCCCTCCTTCTAATGAGGTGTCATTTGTCAAAGCTTTGTCCTGAAAAATGAAATGACTCAATATAGACTGAACTTTTTCAGATCATTTCACACACATTTGAATACTGCCTCAAGAAACTATTTCTCATAAGCCAGATTTCTATGCAACTTGCGATATGTTTCTTTGCATGTGGGAGAGAATAACGTTAGGGACTAATGGGGCAGGCCCACTAACAGAGTACAACCACGGTTGATTAATCCAGATCATCTCACTCCACTCACTATAGCATGTGTGTTTTAATTTTTTATTACTTAAGAATTTATTTTGAAATTATGCTGATTAAAAAATGTCATATTTCCATCAGTACCCACATTAATTCAACCTTGTAAAATTTACTTCACCCACTCAGCTGGGTGGAGTGACTTTTTTTATAGATGAGCAGATGTTATAGCTGAGCTGTCAATTTTTATATTACTTCATTAATTTATTCACGAGAAATGTTTTAGTCCCAAACACTCCACTGTGAACAAGTGGCAAGATTCCTGGGTTCTGTAACACCCTGGAAATTCAGTGATATCTTCTTCATATTCTGAAATGGAGACATTCTCAAATCTGACATAAGCAAATGTAGTATGTAGTGAACATTGTTGTATTTTGACATTGTGTTCAGCATGATGGTCTCTGCTGGTTCAGCTGATTGAAGCAGTTTTTACCTGTGCAAATCAGTGTAACTCCACATAAGTCAATGAAACAATTCAGCAGATGAGGTTTTCTTGTTCTCTTGCAATATTCTCATTTTAGCCCTCCTGATGATCTTTATTCTTTCTGTCTCCATCATCGCATAGCAAGGGTACAATCCTAAAGTACAGAGTTTTTTAATTACCCTAATGTGTTTGATAAATCCCATTTTATTATTATTTATTTACTTAATATATGCATCCTCAGTTTGTGCAAATACCTCATAGCAGTTATGGTAGGGAATGCTGGAGGACTGGGCACTCGAGAAGAACTAATGACAATTTTGTAACTCGAGGGAGGCGAAACAATTTCAGAATGTGGCATTAGCACATTGACTAAATACTTCTACGTGGAGAAGTAGGTTTTGGGAAATACTGGGGATTCTTTAGGTTTTGTAGTTATCAGTGAACATGTCTTCATGTAATAAACGTGCATTTTGTAGATTATTTTCACAGTCAAAATAGCTGACAGTATTTTCTTAATTTTTTTTTTTTTTAATTTGAACGCTCACATCCTGGATTAGAGTTGTGCTGTAAGTGGGCAGCTCTGGGATGGGTTTTGTTGTAGAGCAATGCACAAACATGTGATGGAGCACAGTTGTTGGGAAACTTGGATGCAAAGCGTACTCGGTATGGTGATGACAGCTTTTTTAGCTCTACAAGGGCAGAGCTACATACTGCACAACCTCCAAGTATGTATTCAGAGCCCTACTCAGCACTGCTGATGGCATTGTGGAAAACCAAAACCACCCTTCTTAATGCAGCCAGTGTTGAGAACTTCATTTCCTTAAAAAGAAGTCTGGAAGACTTCCCAGATTATATATGTGTGTCTAACTTCAGAGGATATGACTGTACTAAGACACTATGAGTAAAATTAATGGTAGAGGGCTTTCTTGTTCTCTTGCAATATTCTCATTTTAGTCCTCCTAATGATCTTGGTTCTTTCTCTTTCCAACATCATGTAACAGGGGTACAAATCCTCAGGGAAAATAAACATGGACGTTGATTCCTAGTTCACTCAAGATCATGTAATTTGGGGTTGATGAACAACAAATGGTGAACTTAGGTAGACTAATTCTAACTGAATTCTCATTGAGAACAGAAAGTAATAAGAATATTTAAATTCACTTAATTATACACTTACCTCACATTTCAACTGATTTTTATCTTAATAGATTTTGTGGGAAGCAGACACAAACAATGGTAAAGGGGCTATTTTAGTGACATTTGTAACACGGTTGTATGCTGGAAAGATTTTAAAGCTCTGCTAGGGAGTCTGTGCCACAAAGACTGGACCAGAAGAGGTGTCTAATTTAGAAAATGTTGTTTGTGTTACTTCTGAGGTGAATTTAAGATGTTTGGTCACTCCCTTATCACTGGTGGTTTATCAGACATAAATCAATCACACTTTACTTTTCAGAGGTTGTTTTTCAGTAGAGCATTTAAACACATTACTTGCTTTGCTGAGCTAAGGTAAAAGTCAAATTTTGGCTAGAAACCTGGTTTCCAGATATTTTCAAATTTTGGTGATAATTAGTCTTTATAATGAACCAACACCATTCCCCTCAAAATGAGCGATGCTGAACTTTGAGGTGATCAAAATGTGCATCCTTTTCTGATTTGGTGCATTGAAGAGTACTTGCAGTGTGCTGATTTATTAAAGATTTTTGTATTTCACCAGTTCTTTGGGTGTTTTTTCCCCTACGGGAAATCTTCATTATGGTTTACATTTAGGCTGAATTCATGTTAATTATTGCTCTTCTCCATGACTTATTTCTGCCCTTTGGCTGATCAGTGGTCCGTGGTCAGCACTCAGATCTCCAAGAGGCCTACAGCATGTAGAACACTGACATTTAGGGAGGTCCAATTGAAGACGTTGGAAGGACTATTTTAACTCACGGGAGAGCATTTCATTCCCATTTACATTCAGATTCTTTAAATAATTGTTATTTACTTTAAAAAAAGATACTTTTCAAACCTGTTTTGCGTGACTGGTCTCTACTGTGTAGCAACCAAAGGGGAATCACCTCTTAAAACTTCTCCCCTGAATATTAGCTTAACTTTCAGTTCTTCTCTCTCTCCTGTGTCTGTGAGTTTCAGAAATCTGAGATGCTACACCAATAGGTGTATTGAAGAAGTCTGAGATCCTACACTAATAGAAATCTTATGACAAGCAGAAAGTCCTGCTAAGATGACACCTGTAACAACTTCCACTGAGAGAGATTGTCCCAAAGAGGCATGATTTCCAAGTGACAGATACTTAATCATCTTCTATGGTAATGAGGAGGAAGCATTAGCTTTTGTCTCACAGTGATATTTTTGGATCAGACAATTTGCATCCAATCCAGAAGCTCAGACACAGAATTCAGGATCTGAGGAAAAAGTTTGAATTGAGATGTGAATTTTGCTAAGCCTTCCTGCTTTTAGATTTGATACAATCTGCCACTGGTGTTTCCAATCTGGCAGATTTTCAGGCACCTGTGTTAGGTGCAGGCACTGACTTAAAAGACCCAGGTGAATTTTGGTCTGAGTAATCAAAGTGATTCACTCCCTTCCATCCCTACAGGTGTTGTGGAGATGAGTGGGCTCCTTCTAATCACAAGAGAGCAAGGTCAGGAGTGTTTTCTTCCATGTCTTTTTGCCATAACAGATACTATCTGATCTGGTGCGCTTTGATCCTGAAAGTGTTAAGCCAAAACTCCTGTGTTTGGTGTGGACATGTGTAGGTGGGATGTAGTTATGCATTGGTGTTAGATGATGATATTTTTGCTGTGCGTTTTTTCATCAGAGAAACAGTAGTTGCAGTGGTTTTAAGCTGCGTGATGTGATATTCTGGGAAACAAGTTCTGTTAAGGCAGCCTGAGGACTACAGTGGATATTAGTATTAACCAATTACAAAAAAAATTTGACAAATTAAATGTCAACCCCTACCCAGCTGTGGCTGTTGAAATTCAGATCCAGATGCAAGATTGGCATCTTGTGTGTCTTTGCTATGCTGAAACACAGTGGCAAAAAGCAACGATATTCTCCTCAGTGTCTTAGCTAGCAGTTAATCGAGCTCTGTGTCTCAAATATCTCCTCAGTGATCAGGAGTTCTTAAATGCTCACATTTTTCATTTCTCCCATCACCTGAGAGGTCTTGTCTATTGTTAAATCAAGCAGCATTGACTTCCTGGTAAAATAAGATGAAACAAAGCAAACCCTTTTTCTTGTTCTGTGAGGTCTGTTTAATTTTAATTCTGTTGAAAAATATTTTTTATAGCTCAGTTATGAGTGGAAAAACTGGTGTTGCTTTGTACAGCATTTCAGTGCCAAGCTCTTAAAAGCAGTGCAATTGGAAATGGTAAAGACCTGGGAGGTCACCTAATAATGGCTACTCCCATGCAGGATTTTTCCCTATAGTGTGTGTGTATGTATATTCCCTAGAGCTTTACCAAGTCCCGTTTTCTAAAACTCTCCGTTAACAGGGCTCTACTTATTTCTCTTGGGAAATTATTGCACATGGAAAAGGTTTCACAAGAAATTTTTCCTTAATAGGAAAATGATACATCAAAATTCAAATTACTGGATTCAGTTACTAATGCAGAGGTCCTTGGTGAAAAGTTTTGCTCCCTTACACAAACTCGTCTGCTGCTGATCGCGTTTCGTCTTTCTGAGCACTGTCCCTGATGTTGGTATGTCTGATCCACCACTTCTTTTCTCAGTGGGCCTGACTCGAAGTCACTTGATTTTAGCACCCCTTTTCCTGGATCATGGTGCTACTTGGAGTAAAGCAGAACAACGCTGTTTCTTAAATTCACTGTGGTGAGTGACCTGTGTGTGCTTCCAGACACAAGCTGAGGGCCCCAGGCTGAGTGCAGACATGGGTGCAGGAGGGACAGACGCACGTTTGACTTCAGGGAAGCAGTGTCACCCTGAGCAGTCACCAAGGAGAGTGGTCCCTTCCCCTGTCACTTGCATTTGTCCTTTCTGCTGGTCATTTATTTTTGTTCTAACATGATGTAATGAGGGGGCTTGCTTCAATCCAGGGTCAAGTCCTGGACTGAGTATTAAAGAGGCAGGTTTTGTGATTCATCAGGATTCAGTGTTCAGGAATATCTCCTATATGAAAGAAGAAGCTCAGTAAGAATATAACGAAGAGAGGCAGAAGGCTAGAGAAACTTAGACCTGCAAACTAAGCATTTGGCAGTTGGTTCATATCAGCATTTCTTTGAAATGAATTTGAACTACGAAATTCCTAGGTTCACTTCTGTTTGTAGCTTGTAGGAGTATAGAGGAGTGTAAATGAAGTCAATGGAGTTATGCTGAGTTTAATGTTAAACATCTCGGGTAGTGCATCTATTTAATGAACATGTATGATTCTTGTGAAAAGAAACCCAGTGATTTCTGCTTAAAAAAAAGTTATTCCATTATGCTCTTGTTCTGATAATTTTATGCCTCTCTCTTTTATCTCTCATTTATATTTTTAAAACTTCTGTAACCCCTGTTGTGTGCTTCAAAGGTGTAGCCAGAGTTCCAAATTTGTACAGATTATTCCACTTTATTATCCACCTACCATCAAAGGGCAGCCCCGCTGGGCTGTGGCAAGGTGGATCAGCGACACTGGCTCCGTGCAGTGTTCTGGGTATGGAAAGTAGGAAAGTATCTTATAGTGAAGGAGAGCAATGAGGGAGTTCAGTAGAGAAAATGGAGTTCCCGTAGTGGAAATTTCTACGTGCTCTAGCTTTGGTCAAAAGTGACATTAAATCTTCAGTGCTTAAGAAGATCTTCAAGGATGCGTTAAATTCAAAGGTTTCTACATTTAGAAGTTTTGCTTTTGTTATAAAACTTGTTAGAACCCTTTTTTTTTCTTCTACTTTGCAAAAAACCTGCAAGCTGCTTTCTGTAGAATGGCACAGAAGCTGTGGATCCCTTAATTTCTTGCTTAAACACCAACATTTTTACAGCCTTGTTTAGCAGGCTTTTTTTTTGGTATATCTACCCTGAAAGCCTTCCCTAGAGAGGGCTTCTTCCACTGTCTGTGAAAATTCTGTCAAATGCTCGTTTTTCTTGTCTTGTGTATTTGTATGGCTTATACAAACATAGCAGATTAATTTTCTGCAAAATCAAAGAATAATAATTACAGACAAAGGCCCTGAATCTGTTAATCTGTGTATTTCATGTTTCAAAAGTAGATTTTGGAGGAATTGTTGTCTAGTGGCTCCTGTTGATGTTGCCTGGCTTGTGGGTGCTCAGGGCCATGATTAGAGAAGAGCTGTACTTCTGTCCCTTCCCTCATCTCAGTATCTCCTTTCAGGTATCAGATGTACATTCACCCCTGGAAATGGGTTTCCATTCGTGTCAGATCAGGTCCTGGCCTGTCTGCTTGAGTTCATTCTGACAGAGGTTTTCTTCAAGAGTCCGTCACCAGCAGTACCTGGTGACTAGGTGTCCATCCATCCCAAAATCCATTTTGCCTTTGATTTTACAGAAGCTAAGGAAAATGGTAAAACATCAAACACTTCATGCACGTCTTCTGTTGATGACTGGCCACTTCTCCCTCTGTGGTGGCCCAGGCAGGCCTTTGCTGAACTCTTAGGGTATTACAGGTCTGAGACCACCACTCTTCAAAGAAGAGTTGTTCCTGCTGAAGGGAAGCTTTTTTATTAAGATGTTGCGGTTCCTTTTTCTTGCTCTGCAGAGAAGTGAGTTATCTTGCCTCATTTATTACTGCTCTGTTCATTTTTTACAGATAGCCCTCATTTAAGGTTAAACCCAAACAGTAAATGTCCCAAAACATACGTCAATATTCTCTAATTGCTAAGGGACAAGGCCAAGGCATTATACTGAGCACTTCTGAAAAAAATAGGCCCAGGGCATCTTGAGCTGGTTGCTCCCAAACCAGTAGCTGTTTCTGAAAAACCAGCTGCATATTTCCAGCTTCTTTTTAACCTTGCTGAGTGTTAAATATTAGCCTCTCTCCAAGACAGGCTGTCAGAGGCAGACAACTATCTTTGTACAGCCACCTCCTCAGGAAGCAATCACCATACCTTTGAAAAACTCCTTGGCCAAGTGGGTGTTAGCATTAAGTGCTGGGCATTTTAGAAGGTGGTGTCAAGAAGAGCATAGGACTGAATTCCACACCTGGGATTTGGAAGATTCCGCAGGAGGCCAAAGGGAGGAAAGACAGCAAAGCAGCGGAGAAATTAAAATCAGTT
Source organism: Larus michahellis (assembly GCF_964199755.1). Taxonomy (NCBI): domain Eukaryota; kingdom Metazoa; phylum Chordata; class Aves; order Charadriiformes; family Laridae; genus Larus; species Larus michahellis. The sequence continues at coordinate 18,296,570 of NC_133899.1, forward strand.
AGGTGTAAAAGGAAGAGCAATGACGATGACTGAAAATAGCACAGGCCACAGTTGTGAAGGTAATTGTGACAAGACATAGCTTACTTTATATTCCAGGATGATCTGTTAAAGGCAGCTGTGTGTGAGCATCCCTAAAAGACCCTCTTTAAGTCTTAATCTGATCCCCTGGTCCATGTTCCTACAATTAAAAACAGAAGTGAGGCCTGTGATGCTGTGTGAAGAATATCTAAGCCTGGTGTGCTAAGTCTGTGTCCTGTATCTTCTAAGGTGAATAGGGTGATATTGTTCCTCTAATTTGTCGGCTATAGTTTCTAAGGGTTTGCTGTTTTAAAAACAACAACAGTCACAAAGCATGGAAGAGCTTCAGATTACAAGATTCTGTGGAAGAGCTTTGGCTGGCTGGTGTTTTACACAGACTAATATAGCTTTCCTTGTGGATTTAAAAAATCACCTCTAAGGCAAAGGACATGAAATGACCAAGGTTTTCCCTGTAGTTCCTCTTCCGTTCTTCTAGGTCTCTAATGTAAAGATCATCAGGCCTAAGGTTATTAATTGCTTCTCAATTAGCTTGAAATCCTCTGGATCTAAAGCTTGTCCTTTTTTTTTAAAGCTCAGAGGGTTTTTTTGTTTTGTTTTTGGTTTGTTTTTTTTTTTTTTAATCACCTAGCACTATAAGAAGTGTGGGCTTGGGGTCTTTATTCAAAGTTAAATTAAAAATCCTATATTTTAGTTGGGGAGCTGCATTCTGTGTACAAGCTGTCTCATTGCATGTACGTCTGTGAAGCTCACTGTGAGCGGGTGCCTGGCGCCCACTGCGTATCAGTAACTGTATACAGTGATGTGGGCTGTATCATGTATCCCAGCTGGTATTTCAGCCTCCTCTTAATGACTGAAGAGTTACAATTGGACAAAAGGCCAATTTCAAGTTTGACAATTTCAGTTTACGGGAATCAATGCTGAACACAGAGCAAAGAGTGCAGTGTTGTTTGTATCTGTGTGTATTCAACAAGGGGGCAACTTATTTTCATAGGTTAAAAATGGACATTTTCCACATCCTCATATATAAAATAGATAAAAAGTGAGCTAACCTTGAACCTCTTCAGCTTGTCTCCTGTTTCTGTGTAGAGGCTCTGCTCCTTTAAAGTGTAGAGGAAGAGCTGTCCATGTTAGTGAAGCCTTCCAGGACATTGGCATGGTGTGGACTGATGTAGGTACATTTTCATTTAAAGCAGGAGTCTATCTCTCAGTGTGTTAAAACTGCGCCTCGTCCTGTGTTCTCACTTAGATAAAGGAACTGGAGTTCAGCTGGCACCGGACTCTACTATTTTGGCTGATAAGGCTTAGTGTAAACAAATGCAGGTCTGTGAATTATCTGGCATGAGGATCAGTTAGGGATGCTGGCTTCCTATAGCCTTAATCTAGTTGGCCTAAATGATTTATAAACTGGCAACATGATAAATGTTGTTTTAAGTGGACAAATCACATTGAAGAGGTGTAACTTTCTGTCAGTATGTAACATGACCGCTTCTCTTAGGGGAAGAATAACAATCACAAAGAGCAGTAGGGGTAACAGGATCACAAGTAGGCATATTCCCTCTCTACAGCATAAATCATTAGAAGGGCACTTCTTTCTTTCCTCTTTGCTTGTCCTTCTTCGTCCTTTCGTCTCTTTTGTTGTTGTTGTTGGTTTTTTTGGTGCTATTTTCTAGCACTTCCATATCATTTTGGAAAGCTAAACCCTCCACTTGATTTGTGCTGCAGTTTCTTCATAAATCTATGAAGCTTGTCTCCATCAAGCTGTATTTTCCATTAAAATATGGTTCCCAGGTGATTTCCAATACTATGAAAAACATGTAGCCATAAGTCTTTCACTGATTGTTTATTATCTGTTTAGGTGCTCCTGAGGATTTTGACAGCTAGGACTTGTATCATATGTAAAGTAATAAAAGTGGATGTCTTCAGCATCACAGGGATAGCTGGCCTTTCCTTTCTGTCTGCCAGGGCTGTATTTGTTTTCTGTGTGTGCTGTGTTTTGGTTTTTTTGTTTGTTTGGTTTTTTTTTAATGTCAAACTTTGGATCTGCTCCAAATCATGTCAGTTTAAACTTTGTGTTTTCTTTCCTATAAGATGAACAAAAAAAAACCCAAAAGAAAACCCAAACAAAACACAATAAAAGCTTTCCTGTTATAAACAGCACAGGAAGCGGTAACAAGAAAGCTAGTATTTACTCTGGTGGAGGAGCAGATTTACTGTAGCTGGTTTCCAGCACTGACACGCTGTTCCCCCTCTGATTGCAGGAAATGCAGCAGGACATTCTGTATGTCTGTCTTGGATATTTGTAACAAGCATGTTGTGGGATGCAATGTATGAAGCTCCTCACAGCAGCTGCAAGAGGTTAATGCTTTAAGCTACTGGTTTGTGGTGAAGTTTGTGAAAACTGATAGGAATCGGTTAATAATGTCTATCTGTAGGGAAAAGTGCAGCTCTTTTGCAGGCGAAGTTCCCTCTGGCCTTAAAGGGAAATTTGCATTAGGATTACAGGAGCAGCCCATGAGTAAGCACTGATTATCTGGTAGTACACAGTAAGGCTGGGCAAGGAATAAAACCTTACCTAAACTCAAACAGCATACTGGGAGTTCAGGTCATCAAGTCTATGTATACCACCTCTATTACCAAAAGAGATGTTGCACTGTCCTCCATGCTGGCTTACGCGATGCATTGCAAGATAAACCATAGCCAGCCTGGCAGGGGGCTCTGGAAGAGCTTAGGAAAGTTTGACAGGGATGGCCCCATCACAGAGGGAAGGGGAAAAGGAGACTGCCTTGGAGCTGGGCTAGGGGATGAGAAGCGGACTAGCAAGTATTTGCTGACCCTGTGGTTGACACAAGTCACCTCATGTGTTGCCTCATCGTTTCCCCATCAGTAGGACAGGGAAGTATTGATTATTATTATAAAGCAGTGTAGGACTCAAAAGGAAAATAACTAATAATTATTAGCAAGATTTGTAATTTAAAAGTTGGCTTTATAAGAAGCAAGCAAATGATTTACTATGACCAGGAAAACTACCCAGCTTGGATTCCAGTGCTTTTATAACATGGAGTGTCCTCTCCCAGCCCTGCAAAAAGATGTCCTTCCCAATGGTATTCATGCAGTGGTTAAGTAGCTTTGATATAACCTTGGGTTTGCATTGTATCTTCTCCAGTTGGACCTCAGAACTGGTTGTCCAATGAGAAACTGCCGTTTCCTAAATGCTTGGTAAAGCACTTAATTGTGAAAATAACTAGTTTACCTCACAACATCAATTTGAAAAATTACTCATTAATTTTTGAGGTGCAGCCGCCTTCCCTGGAGGACAGAACTACTGATCTCATCTGTACCTAAAACCTTGGCTTTGTTTGCTAGCAGGCGTGTCTGATCTGCAAATGAAATTTGGCTTACAGTCTCCGTTTCCTTATAAACACCCTTGACTGCACCTTTGGCAGAACACATGATAATTAAACAGTTGTGGCTTATACTATGCAGGCTGAACAGACCTGGCAGGGAAGACTTCAGATGACTAGCATGCCACACAGAAATATTATGTTTCCCTCTACTTTCCAGTGGCATTTACTAGCAAAGTAAAGTTGAAACTCTCAAAGAGCTATGTGAGCTTAAAATGTTCGGGTTTGGGGTTTCTTTCTTATTATTTGCTTAATATATCATTATTTAAGCCTAAATTATCTATGCAGCTGGTAGACAAGTAAGTCAACAGAAACAGAGCACAGGGATTTGAAGGAGCTGGGATCTGAATCAGAACCACTACCTGAGAAATGCTTTCTTTACCTACAAGAGTTTTAAAGCATCTAGATCTTTTTTTAAAATATACTAAATATACTGGATGGTTCAAATCCTCCAGAGGCAGCTAACAGCAGAGTTCCACCAATGCAAATCCCATTGATAGACGTGCTAGACACATTTTTCACTGTTTGAGATTATACTTTCTCAAAACTGAAATAACTTCAACTGCTGCGAACTGATTTTTTTAGTAGGTTTTTTAATATATTTTGTTTTCAAAACAAAATTTTGTTGGATCTTTGTTTCCACTGGATGCTGGCCATCACTAGTTAAGTAATTCCACATGGAGACCTCTCGTTTCCTCAGTTCTTATCTTCCACATTGCTTGTAGCCTACAGAATTGTTGTTCTCTACCCTCAGTCTCGGCTGTAGGGTTTTCATGTTCTGAGACTCGGCCCTCCTTTTGTCCACAATGTTCAAGGAATGTTCCAAGGCATACCAGGGAAATTGAACCGGGCTGTCCTGAGGCTTCCCAAAGCTGTGCATAAAGTGTACAAAGGTCCTTCATTCCAGTAGTTGACTGGCTTCCAAATTTACTCCCAATGTGTTCTTTCATCCTTAGTTTATAATTTTAGCACTGATTCACTCCTGAAATGAAAACCTCTTAAAGAGCAAAGGCTGATGCAGATAAAACCCTCTGGGTTATGATCCATTCATTTAGAGCCAAATGGCCTGCTCGTTAATGTCATTTGCCTTATGACCAATTACGAGATATTTCCTTATTAAGCAGAAAATCACTTTTGCCCGGTGTTGTAAACTAGCTTAATAGCACTTCACCTTCTTACGCATCATAGCAGTTGGAAAAAGAAAATTGGGAACGTAGGGTTCATTTACTGGACATTTCAGCATTTGAGAAGGTCCTTTTATTTTATTTTTAAATGAAAGTGGATAGTCAGAATGTTTGTTTTAGCTCAGTAGAGACATTAAAACTGGAAGATGTCAGAGCTTTAGCTCTGACACTCTAAAAAGACGTTACTCCTGAATGTCTTGGTGCTGCTGTTTTTGGGGTTACAAGACTGAACCCCCCAGCTTGAGAGAAAGAAAAAGCTTTAATTCACTGGTTGTCTTCCTTGCCCTGACCCCTCTTTCCGAGCCAGGCCTACAAGCTCTGTTTCCATTCATCTTAGTGCACCAGTCTTTCCTGGCTGGCTATGTGGTCCTCATAGTCCCTGAAAGACTTAGGGTTTGGAAGCAACCTGCTTCATCCAACCTTGAACACCTGTGTTGCACCATTCTTTTTTTTCTAATGAAGTCCTGTGATTATATGGCCTGTGCTGTTCCTGTTGACTGTTCTGGGAAGTTTTCATTCTCAGCTTTCCCAACCCCAGATCATTTATTCCTCTTTTTCCCTTGACAGGGAAGGATGATTGCTCTATACTTTGGGTGTTTGCATGAAGCATTCAGTCCATGTTTACCAAATACACGTTTTCACAGTCTTAGAAAACAGCCTTCTATTCCTAGTTGAGCAAAATGTGTGCTTTTAGCCTGCTGTCCTAGAATATGTTCTTTGTGCCCTGAACTTCCTACTCTCCTTTTTCTATGCCTGTTTCAATTTGAATTTGCCCTAATTCTGATACCTTAGGTGAGGGGATCCATACCCAGTGCTCCAGGCCCACATGGTACAGAAAATTGCTCAGTCTTCCTGGGGCTGACATGCCTTGACTCGTGTGCTAGGATTGTGTTTCACTTCTTTATGGCCACATCACCAAACTTGCTTGCCATCTTGTGAATGACACGTACGCCTCGGTCATCCACTGTCACTGCCAACTGAGATGTTCACACTTCACTGCAAAGTTATTATTGTTATTAGTCCCTAAAAGCATTCACTTTTTACACTGTTATTTTTTACCACTATTTCCAAATCTCTAGTTCATCCTTTTGTTCTTGTGGAAGAAGCCCAGCTTTCCCTGTGTACTGATAAAGCCTTCTTTGAGCTGAAGCAGAGTTACCCTCTCACGTTTGTAGTTTGCATTTAGAAGAATCGACCCATTACCTCCAGTGAGACTGGGGTCTGCAGTGAGATAGAAAATGTGTGGTCAGAGGACGTACCAAGAAGATCTCTATAGCTGGTTGCAGAGCGTGAACACAGTTACTTCCAGATACATGTGGAATCTGGAAGTAGCAGGTTACAGCTAATATACTCTCACAGTGCCTTTGAAAGAATGCTGTGCTCTGGACTAATCTATCTGATGGAATAGGATGAGTTTCAACTACTAAACCCTCCCTCCTGAGGCCAAACACTTTAAAGTAAGATCTGATGCAGATCCTTATCCTAGGACTGTCAATAATGTCTTCAGAGCACGTCACCTCTTTTTCCTTTCAAATGTACTTTATTCATTTACTGATGTTTCCAAGTCAGCCAGCAGTTAATATACAATATTGTGTAAATTGGGTGGAGCTGAATTAATTAATAAATAGCACAGAGTTTAGTTAAAAATTTACATTGGTGTTGCCAGTGACAGCATGTGAAAGTCATAACTAGGACCCCTCCCCCCATGCACACACACAAAAATGAAGAATTTGGTTATAAATTTCCCAAAGATTAAAGCTGAGATTCTTTTTGGTATGTCTTCTGACTCTGGAGCTTTTGTGTTCTAGGCTTTTCTCCACTGCTGTGAGCCCTAACAGAAACCTCCTTTGTTTAACTGTTAATTGAGATTCTCGCGTAAGCTCACTTGGCTACAGGGCTTGCAACTTTTTAACGAATTTAAACCAACAAAATCCAAGAAGATACAGTGAAAATAATGAAAAAAAAAAAAATCCCCCCCCCTACAAATTTGATCTTTGCATAGATAGACCTGGAAATATTTTTCTCTTTATTTCTTGCCATCACCAAAGTTATTTCCGCGACTGGTGATGCTTCTGAGTAATATGTGGGGTGCCGCTCAGTAAGAAGTTGGCCTACTTGGCACCAAATGTTTGAAATGTGGGTTTGATGCTGCAAAGGCGTTCATGCACACAGGCACTACCACCACCGCGCAGTTGCGCCTCCAGGGTTGGGTTTAATAAAGGGGATGCAGCCTGAATTGTGGTAGGACTGTGGTTTCCATTGTCCAGAATCACAGGCTTTTGCATTCCTTATTGTATTTATGAAAATTATTTGATGCTGTGAATAATTCAGGGAACTTCAAGATTATTGGGCTGGCTTTTTAATCTTGTGTTTTGTTTTGCTTTTAAACACATTCATTTTCAAACTTGTGGTTTCCAAATGGCAACAACTGTCATTTCTCTCAGGCATAACTCAATTAAGGGAAGTCTCATGACACTTCATATTTTTTGGTTTATATGCAGAAATTCCCTGTCAAGAATAATAACGTTTTCTGGTGCGAGTTCTTGGGTTTGCAAACTTGGAATGTGTTTTCTATGGGTCCTCATCATTTTTCATGCTAGGGTGAACGTTCCTGGTTTGCTCTTTGAATATTTGTTAAAGCAAACACAAAAAAAGAGGTGAAAAGTTAGTAAGTATAAAAATGGAATGAATGTTACAAGGAATCTCGAAGTATTTGCGCGGCACTGGCTCTTGCACATCCTCTGCTTATGCCTGAACAATTGGTCTTACTTTAAACATTCACATTTGAGCAGCTGGATTCATTATTGAACCAACTATCAAGAACCAAGGGATATGGCCTTTATCAAATTTAATAAACCTTTGAGGACTGCAGAAAGAATACACTTGTCTTTAAAGATCAGCCTGTTCAAATGAAAACTAAACAGAAACTCGGATCAAATTCTTGCTTGTAGATGCACTGTGAAAGCCAGCTGTTCGGTGTTTTGCAATAGAAATTAGTAATTTTAACAAAGCATTATATTTCTTTTGATGGCCTACAATGTTAATTCTCTCTCTCTCTTTTTTTTTTCTTCTTTTTTTTTTCTTCTCCTTTGACATGGAGATCAGAATCTGGCCTATATGTTGTAATAGGGTAAGAGGAGTATACAAATACAAGCATGTCTAAATATGTGAATACAAGTCAGGCATTAATTCAGAGTGCCTTGCCACATTTATTAATGCTCTATGTTATGAGATTAAAGCTATAACATAGAGTTATGTGAATTATAAATATCTCTTTAGCAAGTCACATATTAACCATAATAATTTTTAAAGGGTGGAGTGTAATTTATTGAACATTGTAAGGAAAAATAAGGTAAATGAGTTAGCTCAGGGGTGGGGCGGCAGCAAACTGCTTGTGGAGACTCTTACTCCCTGAGGTGATAGAGGTTAAATGCATTACAGAGCTCATAGGCTTGCTCCCTGGAGAGAAAGGGGGCCAGACGTTTCTAGCTGACATGTCAAGGACACCACACGTTTGCCCTCCTGACTAATGGTAAGATACTGAGCTGATAGCAAGGTTGCGGTGGCAATTTTCAGAGAGAAAAATGGAACACAATAGGTAGCTCCTAATTAGAGAGGAGGGCAATATGCTGGGACAATCTTAGCATTTCAGAGGGCCACTAACTGAAGGCATAGTGAGGCCGAGAACACTAATGCATTAAAGCATTAATGGCCAAGAAGGCATTTTAGGTGGAGCTTCCACAAACAAGCATTCTCCAGTTTAACTTTCAAAAGGAAAGCTTGCACATCAAACTCAGGCCTGGTCCTGTGCTGTTGAAACCAGTGTGCTTCTAACAACTGGTTACACAAGGGTTTTCTCTAGCGAGTTTCCACTCTAAATCGCTAACTTTACTTAAGAGTGGTGGGACAGATATGTAGAAACAGGAGTGAGGGGTACACTGCAGTGATGGAGGGTGGATGTGTCGATGGATATGCACACGAAAGAAGATGCCTGGGGAATGATGGGATTACTGTGTGAAGGAGAGAAAGTTGTAAGGAGATCAGAGTGTAACAGTGAGTAAAGGGAGGACTTGGAGTGGGCAGGTGGCAGTGCAAGGAGGGACAGGAACTAGGGAGGAGCAGCCCTAGTTGATCCCAGTGTTGTGACTCAAAACAAAAGTTATTTTACATTAAATTTGGGAACTCCAGACTCTTTAAAAAACACACAACTTGTGTGGTGGAAACAGAGATCTTCTAGCTAGCAGATGCTGTACAGTAACGCATTAATGAGGCTTGGACCTGGAGAAACACAGCAAGCCAAAACTGTGATTCCTACTTGCAAAGCTTTTACTGCAGCTATTTTAAGTCTCATCAGAAAGTGATTTGTTTCTTTTAATATCCCTCTAACATCGCTCTTCACTAAAGTCCCAGGTACGGAGGGGATTACATAGGTAAGCAGATAGTCATAGAATATGGAGCATGCTCTAGGAGAGCGATATTGCGTCTTTATGAAAAATCTCTTGACAAGTCTTAGACATTTTCCCGAAGAGCTTGATGAAAAAATGAGGACATGATAAATAACATGAGAAATAGAAGGACTTAAAGAGCAACTCTGTTCCAGTACTTTCTGCTGCACTGAAACAGACCTTCTAACAGAGGAAGTGAGAAAGTGAAGGCATGGGTTTTACGTGTTGGCTAGAACTGGTTTTGAGCTTAGCTGCTTGGTAGCAGAGATGTGCAAAATGTTGCAATAGATCGCACTGAAAGTTAGGTAGGAAGGAAATGCTCCATTGATTTATGTCCACGACACTCACACAGCAACAAAAAGCATATACCTGCTGCTCCTCTGCCAGGCTCCTGCCTTTCCAGCTACCTCTCTCGCCCAACAAGCCTCAAGAATGCACGCTCCCTTAATCCTCTGCTGGGAGGTTTGGGGCTTGGTGGAAGAAAGGACCTTTCGCAGAAGGAGGGAGGGTTGTTTGGAGAACGAAATTCAGTAAACTCCAACCTCCAAGTGAACCTGCTGGGGCTGATTTGCTGCCAGCCTCTGGGAACAAAACTGCAGCACTCAGTTCCTGAATCCCATCAGCTCCCACAGCCTGGAGGGTTCACACTGCTCTATCTGGCACCTCTTCCCATGTCAGAACAAGGCATTGTGTGTGCGATTTCAACATGCTTCTGGTTTTGTTCTAACTGCCAAGAAACACTAGTTGTGTTGTTATGAAATGATTGAGGAGTATTTGCTCATACAAATTATTTGTTTTAAGAGTTTAGTAATTAAATGTCAACACACAGTGTTGGTGTCTGAAAAGCTCTTGGGTGAAAGCCCTGCTCTGACTTGAAACTATAATACACTGTTTCTCTTCTCTCAAAACAGATTTGTTTGAAACACCCTATTCAGTAGAAAGCATCTCGCTGTAACATGCATGGTCTTTGGCCTTCAAAGGCACCCTTGTGCAAAGGGCGTGTTGCATTAATTTGTTCAGCCAATTTAGGGTGTGTGGCATTAATTTGTTTGGCCAATTTGTTTAGAATCTGGCAGAGCATAGGCACCCAGTGCAATGTCTGTGCATAATGCCTGTGTCATCTCTACACCAGATCTCAAGAGCAAGAGATTTACTGCGTGATGCCTGGCCACACCTTGAGTCCGTGCTCAGGAGAAACAAAGGTAGGAACTGAAGTGAAAAGGTGCTTGTTGAGGGTGAGGATGAAAATGCTTTTTTGTACTTTGAATGACTGATTTCCACACTCACTGCCTGAGCTGCAGGACTAAGTTAAGGTATGAGTGCCTTCACTGCCATCACTGGCTGTGGTCACCTGGGACATAGCGGGTAATAATCATATCCATGGGAAGCCCTGCTTTACCTCAATGAAAAGCCACACACAATTCAATATGAAATGATGGCATTTTGGTGCAACAGTGTGTAGCTCACTGCAGATTGTTAATGCTGTGCCCATCGAGCTTTTGATTTGCATAGAAAGAGAATCATAGGATGGTTTGGGTTGGAAGGGACCTTAAAGATAATCTAGTTCTAATCCCCGTGCTGTGGGCAGGGACACCTCCCACCAGACCAGGTTACTCAAAGCCCTGTCCAACCTGTTCTTGAACACTTCCATGAATGGTGCATCCACAACTTCCCTGGGCAACCTGTTCCATGCAGTCCAGGATGCGGTTGGCTTTTTGGGCCGCAAGCGTGCATTGCTGGCTCATGTTGAGCTTCTCGCCCACCAGAACCCCCAAGTCCTTCTTCTCAGGGCTGCTCTCAAGCCATTGAGAAAATAATTCATTTTAATCCTATATAATTTTGTATGCTGCTTCTCTCTTATTCTTGTTTCCTGTAATGCTCCAGATGGACGGCAATATACTTTCCAAAATATTTATTTGAAAGGATCAGCTAGTTATAATTAAAAAATTACAGAGGTGACCAAGGTCTTATTTAAAAGTAAACAACATCGTTCAAAATGTGAGCACCCATGGACTTCAATGGGAGCTTCCAGACATCCAGCACTAGGCTTTACATTGAACGGTTGATGAAAACCTTTGTCTTAATTTTCTTTTTTCCTGAACAGGCAACAAAGCCTGGGATTAGAGCTGATGTGAAAGACTGTAGCATTTTCTATTTTCCATTAAAATTTATTTTTCACAAAAGACTACAATACTAGGTAGTTTTCTTCAGAATTTAGGCTAAATGTCCTGAGATTTGTGCTGTCATTCTGGGAACACATCTGTATTCTGAGAAAGACAGGCGGTGAGGGCAGTGATACTGTGGCAGAGCTTTTGCTTGACTTGAGTCAGATTTTTGACCCTGCATGTCTACACTGCTGAATTTAACAGAGGAGGTAAGTGCAAGAAAGCGTACCAGATCTGGGTGTGTATCCACTCAGACCTTCATATACACATATATATTGTGAGCTGCTGTCAAACAATGGAGTAGGGTGGGAATTTTGTGAAGTTTGTAAAGAAGTCCTCACACAGTGCTTTAGGAAAACAGGTACAAAGTCACCAGGCTTATTCACTGCGCACCTGGGAGTGAGGTCTCCCTGAGATGCTGGGGACTGTAACACCTGCTTTCCACAGCATGTGTGAAATACCGAAAAAAGCAGGCATGCAGAAATGCTCCCGTTTCCCAGAATAAGACAGCACATTTCAGAGTGTGTTAAGGATACTAACGGATGACCTACAGTGAGCTATACACTGTACTATCTAAAGCCAAGGGCTTTATGTCAGGCTTAGAGTTTTTTGAATGGTAATACACTTTTCAAAGAGCCTCAAAGTAATTAGCCTTTCGCTCCAAGTTGACACACTTACACTTTTAATATCTGGAATAAGGAAAAAGACTAAGGCTTCTAACCTCAAATCCATAGCAGCTTAGGCACTTTCACCTCACTGGTTTTGTTATGACAGCTCTTTGTTTGGCTGATAGTGAGTGGTGTTTTGAATGGAAGTGCTTTTGCTGCGTGCTTTGCTACTTTCCCGTAATAAGGGAGGACTTGGAGGTTATGCAGCAAGGTGCTAATTGACATTAACACTCAAGACAGGAAATGCTGACACAATTTAAAATTAACATCCTGTCAATATACTGCTGACCTGTGTTAAATGTGTGCTTTGTCAAACTTTCAGAATTAGATTTTAATACAGAGACGGTCTAATGCTGGGAGCATTGCTGGTCTTGAGAAAACTAAATTTAATACAGTGAGAAGTCACCCAACTGTTTTCCATTTTAGCTTACCTTTTCTCAAAGAGGGAAAGTTAAATTTTGTCCCCGAAGGTCAAATATATATAAAGCAGTTCAAGAGAGCTAAAAATGATAGCATATTTGTTCATGATCAATTACTAAAAGAAACTGTCCTTCAGCTCTCTGTTTTAAGAGTTGCCTTACCAATGACAATGATTCCTGGAAATGGATTTTACAAAAGACTGCAGTAGATATATGGCATCTTGCACCAAACCAGGCTGTCCTGGTAACCTACCTATGAATTAAAATGAAAAAAAGGCTGACAGAAAAAAAACACACAGCAGTGGACCATAAAAGTGGCTTCTTTGCAAGTGCGTTATTCATTCCTTAGCAAAGCAACTGTGAGGATATTTGCACTTCCTAGTGACTCCCAGAAGAATTGGAGAAGGGAAAATAGTATCATGGCACTAGTTCTCCAAAAAGATAGTAACCAGGTGTTGTGGTGGTATTTATCAATTGTCATTAAAACATCCACAAGTAATCTTACAGCACAGTGCAGCTCTGGGATGATGCTGTACTTTTCCTTTTGTTTATGGATGATAGTAGCTAATTTCATAATAAACTGTCCCATGGAGTGCTCACATGAGGAGCTCTGGTGGTACTTGCACAGTGAGTGGCCCACTCACTAACTGATCTGTGGCTTTGAAGAAACAAATGGTGCTGTTCGCTGTCAAGCAAGTCAGAGCCTTCACTTTGGAAAGGTGGAAGGCACGAGTCAGAATTATGCCAAATAAGAGAAACAGAGCACGCTTGGGTGTGGTCTGATCTGTGGAGGAGGCTGTTTGCTGAACATTAATCAGAGGTTGTCCCAGGCATTAGGAACAGCACAAAAAAAGGCACCACGCCAGGAAAAGGTGATGAAGAAAAAGGAAGCAATCAGAGGGGAAGATTGGGCTGCGTGGAAGGAGCAGGAGGTGGAGCGAGACAGTTTGAAATGAGAGATGTTGGTAAGGGCAGACCTGTGCAGGCTCAGGGAGTGTGGAAATGTTTCAGGAAGGTGGTGCAAGCTACGTATCACTCCTGGCAAACTTTCTCTAAGAAAACAGTAAGTGGGTGGCCCGTTGGTATATGCGCTTCCCACTGACGGTTCCTGGGAGCAGGCCAATATTGTGTGTTGCAGTTAAGGTTACAGCGAGACTGGAAAAATATTGGCGGTAGCCCTGGTTCTGCAAATTGTTTGCACAGGGCATCTATTGCCGTTAATAACCGAGTGCTCTAAAAGGCAGCTGTTCCAGATCGTGTGTGTGAAATGGGGGAAGGTGCTTCCACAGGGAGACACTGCTCTACTGGAAACTGATTCTTTAGAGTAGCTGCCCCATTAGGTGGAAAATCTCTAAAACAACAGCCACCGGCTGATCTTATTCCATGTTACAAGGTACCAGTTGGGCTTGTAGGATGGCTGCTCTGAGCTGTGGGGGAAGAATAGGAAAAGTGTAAATGGAATGCACAGTAGAGACTTGGACCTTTTCTCTGAAATCGTTTGGTGAAGGACTCTGACAGCAAGATAGTCACCATCAAATGGGCTGTGTTTTTTCTCTGTTTCAGTCCCTTCCTGCAAAAAAAAAGGATTCTGATTTCCCACTTTTTTTACACAAAAACTAGAACAATTTCTTAGTAAGGAGCTCAACTATCATGGTCACACTGTGCTCTTGGGGAGAAAAAAAATTGCCTTCCACTACAAAATGTTTACATTGGCTGCCGAGGTTTCTCCTGATTTCCTCTGTTGGGAATGAATAATTAAGAAGTGAACTGAGAGGTGAAAAAGGCCTCTATGTGTTTAAGTCTAATGTCACAGCTTTCCAAGGACAAAGCTTTTAGCACATAGAAAGGTTTCTCTGTCAAGCAGATGAATTCTATAGCTAAGCAAGACGCCAAGAAGAGGAGTCAAACAAAGCAGAGAATTCCCAGTAGGAAGCTTTTAGTATGCACTTAAGACAGGTATTGCATGAAATGGATGCAGAGCACACATATGTGGGACACACAGGCAACACACATAAGGTGTTAATAGTCTAAGCTGATGCCAAGGAAGAAAAAGAGCAGACAGGGTCAGCTACTGTTTCCTGAGCTAAATGTTCCTTTTCTTATGGTGGTCAGAGCCAGGGGTAGTTTTACAATGTGCAAAACATGCACTTGTAATTAAAATGAAACTCGCACTGACAGAGAAAGGGGATGGCGAATGTTGACCTCACATGCTGCGTCTGTAGAGCATTTGGGGACACATTCTTTCAGCAAAAGTGATGTTGGCTTTTGATATTCTTTTTTAATAAAAGCTGAATGGGAATAAAGTTCTGTGTTAACTTGTATGCACTGCAGGAAGCCATTTCTCAGGAGAAGGCTGTGCCGATGGTACTTTAGAATAGAGAACTACCCCTCCGTATTTTTTAATTTTCCGTCCTTCTATTTAAAAACAGGCATGTTGCCATTGCTTGTAAACAGTGGAAATTAAAACAGTAAACAGGAGAAAGAAAAAACAGAAAGGTTTTACTTATCTGTTCTGCTTGTCTTCTGCTGTTAGGCTTTTCAGTACTATGTTCATATAGCTCTTCAGGCAGGTAGGTTCCCAGTGTGCCTTACTAACACATCTACCCAAGTTTGGCTTGTAAATCCCTTTGGAGATCTGCCCTTTTGAAATAAGACTCAGAATGGGAGGCACTGAAAACTTTGTCCATTTTCAGACGCACCTTGGCTGATATAGGTGGGTCTACAGAGAGAAAAGTGTGGAATTTCTGTGTCAGAACCAGTGTGCCACTGACCCTCCTTGATGGTGGATGGAAAGGCAAGTCTGTATGAATACGGAGGCTCAGATCCTCAACTGCTGAGTTGTGGCTTGAGCTGTGCTTTTCTGCTTGCCTGGGGGAAAATCTCTCCCCTGGTCTTTTGAATTTAAGATTACTGGGGAGGACGGGAAAGTCTGCTCCCTGCTCCCAGCCCTCCTAGACTTTTTAATCTCCTGCACTAAACAAAGAATCAACAAGTATATCATCTTCCTCGCAGTGAGATAAGATCCTTTAAGAGGCAGAGCACTCTGCTTTCCAAAAAACTCATGCATAATAGGTTAATTTAGAGCGTGCAGGTATCTGGGTATGTTGGGCAAATGGAGAGCTGGAGGGATTCTTTTTATTCCTCCCATTCTCTTAGTGTTGGCTGGTGAGTGCAGGTTGAACGTATGACTTTACATTACGGAGCACCTCTCCATCACCCGGGCCTTTTGTCAATTCACCAAATGTGACAATTACAGCATTTCAGAGATGAGACTTTCTAATCCTATTACTCATTCATCAACCTGCGGATGATAGCAGAAGCCAGATCGAACAGTGCCAAAAGAGCAGTGAGGAGCCTTCTCCAGTGCTGTGAAACTAGGCTTAGCTCAGGCACAATAGGTGTGTAATTTAAGGTTTTGTTGAGCTGAAATCCAATCACATACTTGACTGGTAGATCACAGAAAGACACAGACAAAAAGAATGAGATAATTCTACCTCACACAAACGCTTGAATCCGGCTTTGACTTAATAACAAGTGTGTGATCAACCTTACACCGTTTCTTTCTTTTTTTTTTTTATTTGAACCTAGAGATGGAATGGCACTGAAATACTTTACCTACTTGGGTATCAGCCAATAATATTTCAAAAAAAAATACCAGAAGGAAATGGAGGAACTTGCTTAGACAAATAAATGGAAAAAGTACAGATGCTCATTATATGAAAGATAATATGAAAATTTAACTTCTGGTCCTAGCTCAGTGCTATCTTGTCAGCATCTGGTACCTATTGCTTTCCCAAGGATGGAGAGGATCTAACAGAAATATGAGAACAAAGCTAAAAAAGTCAAACCTTGACTATAGAAGGAAAAAGTATACTGTGAACCTTACTGTGCTCTCTCTTTTGCAACTAAAATACTCCTTTTACATTGTCCTATTTCCGACACATGCTGCAATTGCAAGAGGAATGGAGGGACCTCTCATGGGTGGGTGAAGTGGGTGCCAAGGTGCTGCAGCCGTGTGCCACTGCAGGTCACAGAACCATGCCCAGGAGAAACAGGAAAGTGGATTCACTCAGTTCTGTGTTTAAAGAGGTAGCTTTTCATTAGATAGTGTATTATTTAGATTCGGTCTTGTAGAGGAGAGTGTTCAATACAGCCTGCTCAAGGAGTGGCCTTTATATATTAACAAAATAAAGTGTAGAGCATAGAAGTTAAAAGCTTTGGTAGGAAAACTCTCTGCAATAGGAACACTCGTGGGTCCATCACCAAAATCGGTGCTGTTCTTCCATATGGTGTAGCAGTCCAGCTTCGCCGGCCAAGTAAAAGTCTTCTGTCAAGACCAAACTTCAAAAAACACATGCCCATAGTTTTGGTGTCCATCTCGAGCTTTTTGAATAAATTCAGTGGGATTAACAGTGCATGAAATTTGTTACTAGCTTGTAAGTCTCATGAGCTGGGTACTCAGAAATATAGAGACCCCAGACTAGAGGAGAAATTAAAAATATGAATACAAACCCACTGCTAGGAAAAATGGCAAAAAAGGTTTAGTGACTCAGGTCTGCCAGAGGAGCAAGTGCTCTAGTACAGTAGTTGAAAAAACATGGGGTTTTTTTGAAGTTTGCAGCTCAAGAAGTTCTTTCAAGCTATGTGACTTGAATTGATATGTAAGGATACAAATGCCTTATATCCAGTTACATGAGCACTGGGTCACTAACACGCAATCAGCACGGTGGCAGCCCGTGGACGTGGGCAGGGCACAACACACATGGAAGCCAGTTGTCAGAGCTAATCTGCAGCAACAGGTAACACTTGCACTGTCCTTGTACCAAAACAAAGGAGCCAAGCCCTGGTGTCAGTAATGCAGCGACTGGGGAAAAAAAAAACCAAGAACCTCAGAGAAATGAAAAAGAAGGGGAATCCTGGGGGTCAAAGAGTTAAAATGAAGTTTGAAGCTTGGCATTAGTCATAAGAGACCAAAATCCAGGCAATGTTTTGCTACAGAAAAAGTAAATAAATTACCAATTTGCAGGATATTAGACTCGAAAGCATACAGAAACAACATCAATGGAAAGATATTTTTTTTAAATAAGTGAATTAGTGGGGGAAAATCTCACAACAATGAAACTCATATTCAAACATGACAGAGAGAGAGAGATTTTTCAATGGTTTGTAGGAATACGAGGAGATTGAGATATGTTCCAAACAGAGGGGGGAAAAAAGAAGATATCCACAACACAGTATAATCTGAGAAGCTCAAACGGAGTCTAATGTGGTTCCCAAACTGCAGAGATCTCATAAACATAGAGGTTTCATTCAGCAATATAAACTCTGACATTTGACCAGACAATTGCCTTGGGGGCATTAGCTAAAATAGCCTGAGCTTTAAAATTGAAATATGAACTTCTGAAGGCTTTGGTAGTTGCTTTCCAGTGACATTGAGACAACCAATATGAATAGTGGCTGCTGGATATATCAGCATCCCTAATTTAGGAAGAGGCTGGTGATTTTGGCTCTGTTTAGCTGCAGACACCCTCTCATCCAAAAACACTCTTTCCCTTTGGTTTGCATGTGCAGGTGGCTGTTGGTCTTTCACCAACATGAAGGCAGGTATAGTTTTCACCGCCCTTTTTGCCTGTCAAGGAGCCAAACACCATGGTTGTTAATGGTACGTGGTGGAATTAGTGCACTGGGGCGGTGGTGCTGCTCCTTGAATGTGGTGTTTGCAAGGGTGATCCCAGAGAGGCTGGATCCTTCCGGGGCTTGGGGAGTGCCTGTGCAGGGGAGCACGGAGGTCCCTGTGGTCCTCCATGTTCGGAGGAGGAGGAGGCGTCAGGCATTACCCCTCCCACCTGGCACGTGGGGTTTATAATTCCTTTTTCTAGTAGAAGGCAGTTTGGGTTTCTTTGTGCTGCCAGCCTCAGCCCGCGAGTGGCAACCCACTGTGGAGCAGACCCTGAGGGTGAGCGACAGTTGCCAGAACAAATGCAATTGTCGGTGGTCTCTGGGGGCTGCAAGTGCTCTCTGTGGGAACTGTTTGATGTCGCTGACCCCACACTGAATCAGGAGGAGGAGGAGGAGGAAACTGTGTTCAGCACTATCTGTATAAGTATATCTGCTAACGACCTGTGCCTGGGAAGGTGTAAATGTAAGCACTTCAGCAAGTGCTCTCCCTTTACAGGCATGCATGCACACTGCTACTGTATTTTTAATAGGTATGCTCTTTTCATCATGTTATGCAGCTCCAAAATCCTACCAGATTAACACTGAGAAAATAAATGGGGTTTGTTGCTGCTGGCTTCTCAATATCCCGGAGGAACAGGAATGGTACTGATTTTGGTTTGCTTTAGACTATGCAGGTGAGCATCTGCTCATCTGTACAAGTCCTTTAGCTACCAAATCAACTGCCAGGACAGCTATGTGATTTTCCTGCTTTTGTCCAATATAATAAAGACAACGAGCTAAACCAGCTTACAGATCGTGCTGTCTTCCTGACCAAGGAGTAACTTGCTTTGTGTGCTCCCAGTACAAGGAGAACATAGGGACCTGTTAGGTAGCATTGTCAGTATGGTCCCTTAGACTCCATGGGCTCATTCTCTCCCCACACCAGCTCCGTGTGTCGCAGGTCTCTGCTGACTTCAGAACAAAGGAGTGAAATTGAGCCTGGAAAAAATGGGTGGCATGGGGGAAGGTGTTTTATTTTTTGTTTCTCATTATCCAAATCTATTTTAATTGGCAATCAGTTAAAATAATTTTCCCTAAATCCAGCCTATGACAACCATTGGTAACTGATCTCCCTGTCTTTATCTCGAAACATCTTATTTTCTCCTCCTGTGCTGCTGAGGAGGGGGAGCGAGACAGCAGCTGAGTGTGCATCTGGCCGAGGTCAACCCAGCACAACAATGTGTGAGTTTCAGTAGGAAAAGGGATCTGAAGTTGAGCTGTATAACTTTAACCAAGAAGCATGAATTAAATATTCCCGTGTCTACCCGCAGTGTGCCAAGTGCTCAGTTTTGGCACTCTCCAGACAGTAAGGTGGAGTATGTGTTATAATGCAAGAAGTCTGGTCCTTCCCTAACTTACCAAATCCAAGCATCCAGGACAAACACCACTTCTTCCCCCTTGCCTCTCTTCCACCCTCCCTTGTCCCTGCCGTCTATGGCCCTCTGCAAACCTGAGTAAGCAGTGGCAGACCCGTCTGCCTCACTGCCGTCCTGCACTCGCAGTAGCCTTTAGAAGGTCGGCCACCATGGGACAGCGGTGGATGCTTTTGCATGACTCCTTTCTTTTTATCTTCATACTCTTTCCCTCAGTTCCTTGTCAATCTCTAAGAAAAGCTCTTCAGGGCCACAGAACTGGGGGCAGGTTTGGCCTCAAAGAAACTTAAGTACCATGTTTCTGTCTCTGTAAGTCCCACATCGTTTCTGTCTGTTGCTGTAAAGTGTCAGACTCTGTATTGGTTGGTAACTAACAGCAACAACACTTAACGAAGTTGAGTGAGGATGATGTTTAAGCATTTCTCATCCTAAGGAGCTACCATGGCAGCTGTGGAAGGCTCCTACAGTCTGGGTGTGCTCTCAATAACCTCTCTCACTATGGTTCACATTAAAAATTTTGATTATCTGTCAGACTGCTGCTCCCCTTCTCTTGAGCTATCAGAGTTGCAACACTCTGTAGAAGTCATTTACTTGCCAGCGGTACCGTTAGCCCTTTGTGAACAATTAAGCTGAGGTCGGAGGTTGTAATATATCAAATTTGCGGACCGTATTAAATTTTATTTTTACTGAAAGGAACTTTTTGTCTCTTTTATCAGGAGGAAAATTAAGCTGTGAACTGGAATTCCATCAGGCTGTCTACTGTGAAGCCCTGTGGCTTTAGCAAAGGGCCAGCAGTAGTCAGAAATGACACTCAAAAGGTAAATTTATTTCTTTTTTATTAAAAAGGATAAGTTATGACCTGTACAGTATATCTTAAAGAAGGAGGGAAGTTAACACGATACACTGTATTTTCCCTTTTCTTTTAAAAAGACGGATGTTGCAACATGCAGAGTTCTGGATGGGAGGGAAGGGGGTGCTGAGCTCCCACTGGAGTTGCAGGGTATGGAGGTACCCACCCTCCATGCCTGCCCCACTGGCAGCAGCCTCTGTTTCTGCTTATTAGGTGAAATGTTGGAGATTCTCTTATGATCTGAAAAGAGCATGGAAGTGTGAGCTAAATATTCCGCCTGTCTAATTATAAATGGATGAAGGGTTCAGGATAGGCTTTTGGAAAGGATTTTCTGTTTGATTCTGGAGTTGAAATTTTCTTGAGGTACAGTTTTTAAAACCTTTGAAAACACGTCTTCAGTGTGGGCCTCTCCTCTCACCAAACCCACTAGGAGTTTTGCCATTTTGGATCACTTTCAAAAGTTCTGTTCAAATTTACTGCCTTTGTGAATTTTTGCCATTCTAAAGAATTGTTATTTATTTAATAAATTGAAATAATTTTATTATAAAACCAAACTCCAGTGAAACTCTGTGTCATTCTGTGGTTTCCAGAGAGCAGACGTTTTGGGATCTAAACACCAAGTTAGGCATTCCCAGGCCTGCTGGATCTCTGGTCAGTGCCCAGCCAGGCTGACGCTGCCTTTCAGCTCTCCGGGGTTGTGTTCTGTTGTTTAGGGGAAGGGTTGTCTTTTGGACCTGAGCATGCAAGTATGCACTTGTTCTTTTCCTATAAGATCGTCCTTTCGGTCTTGCGTGTGTATCAAAATATACGTGTGAGCCTCAATATCTTGCATGCTGATCTTGTCGCTGTTTAAGCAACCTGCTCTGTTTGCATGCAGCTGGCCAGCTGGTGATTTACACATGGACATGTTTGATTTTGTGCGTGGTGGCTGAAGATATCAAATTAGGCTGCAAAGATTCAATGACCTTTTCATTTTTCTGTAAGATTAAGGGTTTTCCCTGCTATATTTGCGTGGATTTCTCCTCCCCTCTTTGCTGCACAGTGTTATGTTCCACTCATCCATATCTCCTGTGTTTCCACCCTAAAGAAGGTGGAATTTCAACAGCAAGAAAAGGGATTCTATTGTGCTCTGTATAATTTGAAAAACACCCTGTGGGATGAATTGTGCAATTTTAATATTCATTATCTCAAATGTAGACAATAGAGTAGACCATAGTAGGAAAGACTGATTAGCAGATCACTGAAGATAGTTTTTCAACTTGGCACATTATTTGGTGATAAGCGAGGAAAACAGTTTCTCAAGACTTGAATCTTTGGTATTCAAAAATGCAATGTAATGGCTGTGTGGGAACCAACCTTCAGTAAACGCATACACAGGAGCTCACGAGCCACGCACAGACAGAACTTACTTGCTTTATAAGTCTTAGGCCTTGCTGGTTGGCAGCTGAGACCAAGAGGTTTCTGTTGCTCCCTCCAACTCTAAATGAAAGACTGGTTCAGAAGGGAGAGGGGAAGGGGAGCATACAATCAGTCCATAAAGTGAATGGTAATGTTTTAATTACAATTCTATTGTTATTCTTCCTATTTGGCTGTTTGGGGTTGTCTGGTTTGCATATTCATTCCTTTAATTCTCACAAAGGTTTTGTTGTTGTTTTTTTTGTTTGGCAAAAGTTTGACTCCAAAAAGAGAGCAAACTTGTCATTAAGAGGGTCTACGGAAAAGAAAGAAAGAAGGGCTCTTTTCCCTATATTCAAAGATTTCTGCAGGGTGAGGATACAAGGTGGGTATAATTTTGTGGAAATAGAGATACAAAGATTTTTTGTAGACAAGTGCAAGTGAAATTATGTGTGGCAGCACGATTTGGGAGTGTAATGAAATTTAGCCATGCAAAAAACTCCTCCGACCATCTCCCAGTGCAATCCAAGTGAACTGATAATTTTTATAAAGCCTGCAGTACTTGCCAGTTCCCTTTTTCAAGTGAAGCTTTCCAGAGTATTCATTCTGCTAAAAACTTCAGTGAAATACAGCATTACATACTGGGTTAATTTCTTTCCCACAGAAGAAATGTATTCACAATATTTTTGTTTGTTTCTTTTTAGCAAATAATATGTAGTTCATAGCAGACTTCCAGCTCCTGTGAATGAGAGAAGGTGCTTCTGCATCACACAACCTTTGCATCTAAGGAAGTAAGTTGATCGATCTCCTTGTAGAAACACTATCACAACTACAACTTTCTTGACTAGTTCTTTATGTCCTCCTGTCAAGCATTATTCTCGTTACACGGACACTTCTCAAGGTTTTGTGTCGGTATGGATTACACTCATAAAAGCATGCTGAGGCAGTGCGCAAAGCTGCAATGTTTTCCATTGCCGTGGCTGCTTTGAGAGGAAATGGGATGCCACTTCTTGTTCCGAGGTCAGGACAGTGTTAGAGGTCTTTCTTCAAGCCTAAGCCAACCTCAGGTATTCTTGTGAGATGCACACGTAGTGGAGCAGACTGGGGCAGCGCAGAAGCATAGACCAGGGCTTGGAAAATGGGGTTAAGGTTGATTTGAGGTATGTTTTCTTTCACTGTAGAGTTATAAAGCCATAGCAGTCAATTCCAGCAGCAGTGCTCTGATGCCTTCTCAAAATTACGGTGTTCTGTGCACCTACTAGACACAATCAGGGAGCGGGGGGAGTCCACTGCAGACTCCACTCATGTAAGCTGTCTCCAGCTGTCACTAGAGATACTGAAAAGCAAGTCACCATCACAGGTATTTCCTGCTGCCGTCAGATGATGTGTAGTGACTAAAAGGGTTGCCAAAGATGAGAAAAGAACAGGCTGCAACAGCCAATATTTAATAAGTGCATCCTGAGATTTTTCAGAGTCATTTCCATATTTATACATACTATATTTTAATATGGCTGTGCTTGCCCACCTACTTTTTTTCTAAGCCTATGCTGTCTCCAGGCCTGAGAACTTTGTTTTTCCATTGTGTTCTGTCTCACAGGCATAATATAATGACAAACCAATTCCCTTGCTTCCTAGTTAATGAATAGTCTCTATTTTTTTCAGGCAAGAGTGTTAAAGAAAGCCTAGCTTTCAGCTATTAAAAATATTCAGTGATATTTATGACAGATTTTCCACTACTTCTTTCCTGCTGCACGTAATCTTCAAGATCATTAAAGGGAAATTCTGAGATTTTCCATGCTCAGTGCTAATGTAGCACTTGTTTCATAATGAAGCTTGAAATGGTGGGTTTTTGCTCTGCACAGGATTAATGCTAAAGTCCACGTCCTTATCTGATAGAAAACACCAAGAGCTCCACTGAAGTAAATGAAGTTAGGATAATTTGCATCGGTTGAGGATGTGGCCCTGTATCTGGTTGACATTATCCTGCCTGCTACAATATAGACACCAGCTGGGGTGCTGTTGTTTCATTCCCATGTGGGGTAGGAAGGGCCTCAGTGGGGGAGAATGAAAGTGGAGAAAAGCCATTGCTAGCACAAGTTAGGAATGAGCTGTTTGAAGTCTGAGATTGAAATAAAAAGGAAAAGTCACCATAACATAGTGAGATGCGACTGAAAGGACGTGAACTTAGTGAGGTTGCTCCACTTCATGTTACTCTAGAGGGATTACTGCTTAGAACAGTTCCTCCAGCCCGTTTGTGATCAGGGATTCGAAACTTCTCCCATGCCCTGGGGTTTTCAGGTCAAACTAAACCGCTCAGGGGCTGTACCTCAAAGCCGTGTGGAGACTCTAACTACCGCTGTGCAAAATGCCCTGTTTCTCAGGTGGAGCTGGCAGGAACCAGTTCTTCAGCAGCTGCGTTGGCTTTCTATTTGCATTTGGATGAAAACCAAGAGGTTGTTTTTTTTCTCTCTGACTTTGAATATAGCTATCTCTCTATAAGCTGCCCTACTTCTTAAACATTGATGCTGTTTGCAGCGCTGTTGCTACCTGGTTCTGGGCTTTTGTTTCCGAACACTTGTGCCATAATATTCTCCACCGGAGGAGTCTTGCTAGAGGCACTGTCTCCCTTCCAGCCCCAAGCAGAATGCATCTTATCTCTGTGGCTAATGGAAACTTCTGGGATTGTCATCCTGTCCAGCATGACTGAAACAGCTGTAAAATAGGGTATGCATTTTTAGAAGGTTGCAACTTGAAATGAAGGAAGAGAGCCTATATAGCAAACGAAATAATGGTTTTACTCAATGGCGTTTTTTTTTCCCCAAATAAATTTTTGCAGTAGTTTTTCATTACTAACCTTCAATAAAATAAAACCTTATAAATACTCGATCCAGCTGCTGTTAAAATAAGAACAGAATTCCTATTGAATTGAATGAGGTCAGGCCGGGGCTCCAAGTGAAGGTCAATACAATTTTTAGATCCTTCTCACTCCTCCTTGGCCGATCTGGCAGTTACGCATCAGAAAGTTGGCCAGCTGTGAGGTGGCGATTCAAGAAGGATGCGTATGCCTCCGAATCTATTGCTCCAGCTGTCTCAGGCTGTTCTGGTGAGCCAGAGGTTTGTGCTCTTCAGCCCAGCGATAGGGAATTACAAATGTGTGCTGAAATAGAAGCCAGAGTTCAGGGTGAGGACACAGTAGAACAAAGCCCATTGGTATGGGAGAATTATAATAAATGGCATGAACAAAGCACGATCATTTCAAATTCTTGCCAAATGTGACTTGTGATTGTCACTTTTCTTGGGAATACGGCCTTGCTAACAAAAAAAAAAAAAGAAAAAAAAAGAGAAGTTGGTGATCTCTTTAGAATTAAAGGTTTAGGATATGACATGGGGAATTAGACATGGGCCTCCTGTTAGCAAGAATGTTGACCTCTATGCGTAGTTCTGAAAATAAACCCTATCTCCAACTCAGTTGGGTTTTTTCCTTCCACTGAAGAACAGGCGTAGATGTCACTGAGGAGGAGAATAGGTCTCAGGATTGGAAACTTTGTATGTAATTTTCAAGCGCAGTTGTAAAACTGAGTGCTGACATGTAGGTGTCCGCACCCAAAATATTTACAAATTGAACTGTGTGGGTGCTTAGTTTTTATGGTGGCAATAAAATATTGCGTAGTATTTCCTGGCAAATTTTTAGGTCTCAGTAATTATTATTAAAAAGAGGGGGAAATGGGGAGCTATAGCAGAATTGAGAGTATGATTCATAAACCCTGCTTTTTACCATGGACTTGCAAAAGACTGTTCTGTAACATTCAGGCCCCTTCAACAATCTTTATCATAAGCATGTGCCTTTGGCAAGTAGGTCCACTGAAGACTGGGCAAGTTATGATAACACTTGGAAGTCAACAGGAGCATGAGGTAAGACATAACGTGCAGAACACTAAACTGGGACTCACGGCATCGAGTCCCACTGCAGCACTGGGTGTGATTTGGATTCTCTCAGCCTCAGTTTCTTTCTGTGTAAGCAGCGATGATCTCTTTTGTGAAGTTCTTTGACGTCTGCAGAAGAGAATTACTGTAAAAAGACTTACTTGCTATTATGCATATCTTTAAAACAAAGCTTAATGCTTCAGCACTTTGCTGGGCTGGGGTGAATGTGCTTAGCACTTCGTGTGATGAAGCTGTAGATTACATAGGCAGTGGTTTGTAATAAGAGCCTTATCAGTAACAAAACCCCTTCTGTCAGTACCAGACAAGCAACAATCGTATTTTAAAATGGTTGCCAAATGTGTTTATTTGAAGATGGTTGTTTCTAGCATGGCTCAAACCATTGTGTGTCAAGTGTTCAATTGCTTCCCACTAAAGCCAACATTTATAGCTTGGAAAACTCTGTTAGATAAATGTCGGTTTCTGCCATAATTTGTGGAATCAATACAAACTGAGTCAAAGAATCACAAACAGTAATGTGAAAATAAAATGATCTGCGTTATGGTTTTTAAGTAAATGATGATAAACTAATAAATGCCATTAGCTGCTGCCATTACTTTGTTGAATTTAGCTGATGTTACTGTGTTGACTTTAAAAGCTATCAGCTTAACTATATAAATCCATTTGACGTGTCTTTATTCAGATAAAACTTTAATACTGCAAGTGTAGCAAATTAGATGCAAATGCTCTTTTTATTTTAAGTATATTTAAAGCTGCCTTTTCAATGCAAATTTTACAGGAAATCTCAACAAGCTAGGACAGACATCTTAGCTGTCAGCGTGCAGCACTTTCATTTCGGTCTCAGGCATGGGAGCTGCGTTTTGTCCCTGCAGACTGAGATAATTAAAACTACAGAGAGATGGTTTTAAATATACATGATACACAGTTACTTAAATTGTGGGATAATGCATAAATGCAGCCCTTAACATTTTTGATAGCATGACACTGACCAGATAGCGTAGCAGAGTGGATTGTAGAGAAAAAAAAAATAAAAAATTTGTGTAATCAGTTTAATGTTTTTTTTCACTTTTCACCTGAATTATTGTGGAGGCAGAAAAATACCAATTCAAAACCTGGGCAGTGAATGCCCTCATTAAAAAGATACTGATACCATTAACTTCCCCCCCCCCTTTTTTTTTTTTAAATTATGCTTTAACTTCTTTGTTTTTGAGCAATCCATAACCTCCTTGGAATACATATCTATTTCAGCTTTCATTTGCTGAACCCCCTGAATGAGTTTATCCAAACAATGTGAATTTACTCAGATCTTTTTAAAATCCCACATCTCTTGTGGTTGATAAAGCTGACTTTAGCTAAGAAGAGTTGGATCAGGGTGATTTAAATTTCACAGTGAAAATGATAAGGGCTTTACTAGAAATAATAAGCACATTCAAATACTGTCATGGGCAAACAGTTGAATGTGCAGTGAGAAATTTGGCAAGGCTAGTCTTTTTCAGTGTTGATTTAATGAAGTAATGGATAGTAAAATAGAAAAAAAAAAAGAGACTTGCATTCAGAGGTAAACTTATGTTAATTCCATATCAGTAGTTTTATAAAGCTTTATTCATTAAAAAGCAGCATTAATGCTCTAATAACTTTTAAAATGTCACGCTGTTTAAAGACAACAAAAACCCCAAAGCGACCCAGCAGCCAGGGAAGAAGAAGGGTCTATTTCGGTAGCTCTCTACAAACTGGCTGGGTGATACCCCATTATTGTCATCAACCTCATGACAGTTTGTTGAGCCTGAGGACAACTTGAGCTTCAGGGAAAGGAAAAAAAAACCAAAACCAAAAAACCACACATCCACTTAAGCTCCAGGGCAAACAATAATGGTCCACAGTTTCAAATCGTTTTGAACATTCGCTTGTCCATTTAAACAACAGAGCGCCTCATCTTTCTCATTCAAATTGGGTGGGGAATCCGCACAGCACCAATTGCAAAGGAAGGGCTTGTCTGGAGCTGTTACATTTGCGGGATCAAAAGGTTCAAATCTATGAATCCAGATGTGCTTTTGAGCGCTACGGCCATTGAATGGGGCAGGCGGGAGTGGGGCGGCGGAGGGGCCGCACGGCGAGGAGCAGAAGGCGAGAGTATTTTCCCGAGGCAGGCGTTCAGACGCTTTATAGCCGTCATTACCGGGGGTTGTGTGCGGCGAGGGGCTGGCATCCAGAATTAGTGAGGTCTGAGCAGTGAGGCATCTGGAAAAAAAATAAATCTACCGCGTATGGCACTTTCAAGAAGGGGCGAGAGAGAAGAAAAGGGAAGAAGCATCACTGTGTTGCCAAAGGGCTGAGGTTAAGAATCCCTCTGTGCAATTTAACAGTTTTTAATTCCTACATTTTAATGCCTCGCAGGCCATTGTGTCAGTCTACTTTAGCTCCTTCCAGGAGCCATCTCGCTGCTGCCAAGTGGATTAGCTCTGCGAGGGGCCGCATCACTCCCTCCCTCGCAGCCCCGGGACTCCCTGCAACCCCGCACTGGGGCTTCCCCACCGGCAGCACCAAACGCCGCGGCGGCTGATGCCACCGCCTGTCAGGCTCTGAGTGGGATAAGCTTTGTTTTTCACAGGTGCCCCTATGATCTTCCTTTTCTTTATTTTTTTTCCTTAAGGAAGGTGGTAGAAACCTAATAGAAGGCTTCCTGCCATCAGCGCAGGGGAGAAGCGGTCATTAGCAGACAGGGAGAGATCAATATTCCTGCCCAACCGTCCTGGTTGCAGTTCCAGTCAGTAATTATATAGCTGTTATAAATCCATGAATATCATGTATAAGGAAAAACTAATCTCTTCAAAACAGCTTATTTCCGTAGTTAATGACCAGAGAACTACAACTGACTTTTTCACTGACAACTTCTTTGTGTTTGGTAAACAGATTTGGCAGGAATAAAATGATTGTAAGGTTAAAAAAATAAAATACTTAGGAGCTAATATTCCCCCATCCACCATCACACACATATTTCCTGCATTTGGCTCATTACCGGACAAGTGTGTCCTTTAAGACCCAGAGATTAATGAGGCATTTTACGAGACTAATACATTTTAAATTTTAACACTGGAGTTAGCATCTATAATTGTACAATTATACGTTCGTTTAGATTTTTTAAAGATAACTAATCACAGGTGACTAGAACTGTGTGAAGAGGCAGAATTTATGTTTCTCCTGCTGTAGGAGTACTAAATCATGCAGGAATTGAAATTGTTTTCCTTATGACAGATAGCTCAGGCAAGATTAGTCAGTCACTGTTTCAGATATAATGCTTTTTTTATTACGCATACTTTATGCGGGACTATTATATTTGTAACGTATATTTCTGCATACAGCAAATTATCTATTGTGTAATGCAAGGACCAAGAAAGAATATCATTAGTTCTTGCTATCCCGCAGTTTTGAGCAGCTGGTGAAATATATACCAATCATCCAACAGCTAGCTTCATGTTAACATGTATAACAAAGCCTGAACGACTCCTGTTTGACAGAACTTTACCGTGTAGTAATAAATAAGGCTGAATTATTGATGGTGATAACTGCTAATATTATTATGACCTCAATTAAGTGCTTTTTTCAGACACATTAGCAACAAAAGGTCTTCTCTTTGCTCATTGCTTTTTTTTTCAAGTTCCACTTTACATTAAAATCGAATTGATCAAACCTATTTGCCATTTCGCTGTGAGTGGATAACCATAATGGGTAATCTATCAGCATGGTGCTCCCCTTAAAGCTATTAACACCTTTTGTTGTTTTACTCAAGTTTCTAAACGTGCTGAGAGGTTCAAAAAGGCAAACCCTACAATCTGTTAGGATTGCACAGAGCTGTGACTTGTGGCACTCTTTTAATTACCATACTTTTTTAACTCTACGGTTAAATACTGATATTTCTGACACTAAGTAAGTCTTTATTTACTTATGAAGCTGTGAGACAGCTAAATTAAAGCTGATTAGCAAGATGGCAGCTCTGCTGCTTGCAGCTGAGGTGAGTTTAGCTGCAGCATGGCATCTCCCCACAGCTCGCTGCTTGACTCTTACTCACTGGGGCTGAGATCACTCAGCAGCAAGGCAAATAAAGGGAGCTTAGAGTTTTCTGCCCTTTGGCAAATTGGCAAATTGTGTTAGTTACATGGATACGTGTGTACAGCGTGGAGCAAGCTGTTTGTTTGTGAGAGAGCTTTTGTAAAAGGCAGGGGGAGATAATTTCCAGGGACAGGCTGTGTGGTGTGCATGCTTGGGGAGTTGTGGGATTACACTCATTAAAAAGTGAAGAGCTAATGAAATAATCAGAGGGAAACTGAATAACCTGGAGAATACAAATATGGACCGGCCGTCTCAGGAAGGTTGATCCTCTTTTCACTTGAGCCTCTGTTGAAGATTTCCACCCTTCTGGAACCATTCCTCACGTCTGAGTGTCTGGATTTTGGAGATTTGCCTTATAAATACTTGCGTGGGGCTGAATGGCAAAGGATAGAGGGAATTCCTCGTTTACCGGCTCACATCAAGTCTAGGCTAAGAGCCCTGCTTGTATAATGCTGATGCGATGGCCACGTGAGTAGGCGGTGCCTGTGTTCACCAGCACAAAGCCCTGGTGACTTCTTGGTGACAATCTCAACAGAAAAGCCCAGACAGAATAAGCAGGGAAGTCCTTTATTCCCTCACATGTTGTTTCTTCTTTTTTTGGGGGGGTGGGGTGGTTTGTTGTTTTTTGTTTTGTTTTTAATTCTCTCTGTTCATTTGCACTGCTAATAGCATCGATAAGAGTGTCCTTCTCACTGGAGGAGGAGAAACCCAGAGGGAGCCTTGCCCCCTCCATGGCTGGCGTGGTGGGAGGGAGCTGCTGTCTGCACAGAGCAGAGACTCCTGTTCCACTCTGGGTTCAGAAGTGGAAGCACTTTGGTGGGAACCTTTGTATGGGGTTTGCACAGTGCATGCTGCTTTGGTGAGAGGCCATGGTTCATTTTCCTTAACCAGAAGCGGGGAAGGTCTCTGCCTAGCAGTCAAAATGCAGCCTGGGGACCATGCAAGCCTGTTGTCTGTGTCATTTCATGTGAGAATGTTCATTCATTCTTACATCAAATTCTTTTAATTACAGAGCGCTACAAGTGAAGACAGGGATCCCAGTTCATTGCTGGCACGAGAGTCAGTGGACTGATTTAAACCAGGTTACACCTTTTGTGATGTTAATGCCAGCAGTGGTTTGGGCCCTTTTGCTTCTACTTACGTAGTGAGTCAAAAGCAGGGTGAAATGAAGAAATATTTGTGTTGGCTTCAAAACCAGATTGAAGATAAATTGCTGTTAAGCTCCAGTTCTGTCTAGCTGTTGATACGTGTAGTATGGCAAATTAATTAAAAGCTTATACTCACAATATATAGGGATTTCAATTGTTTTAAAGTGGTGGTTAGTCTTTCAGCAACTAGAGGATACACACGGCTGAGTTATTCCAGTAAATCGGTGCTTCCAGAGGTGTAGTTTACCACACTTCCAGTTTCTTCATGTCAATCACCTTTTGCGCATTTTTATCTTGTGTTGAGCAAACCAGAACTGTCCTTTGCCCATTTTATGAGTGTCCTGCAAAGGAGGGGATGAAGCGAGTCGATGACAGCTCATCCATCTCACTGTTTTTGAAAGGGATTCTCCTACTGGACATCATGCAGAGTAGCATTTTTTGAAGCCCACCCACCTAGTACTGGTCCCCCTCCAGCAGAGGTTGCATTTCCTAAGGCATTTCTTGGAGGGGTAAAGGTGCATCATCAAACAGCAGATTTCTGAAATGTTGACTTTACTGATGCTGTTGTCTTAATATAGGCTGTCGCTCTTATGTCAGCTGGAAACAAAAATCAATAAGCAATGAGGATGGGAGTAAAGGGAAAATGGAGAAACAAACTGATGAACAAGAATTCTGGATCTCCTCTCATATACTTTATTCAGCTGGTGTGTGTTTTTTACCATTTCACAGGATCTGCAGATACTGCAGAGCCTCCTGCTCTCATGAATTGTGACTGTTCCCATTTTATGAAGGAGGAAACTAAGGCACAGTGGTCACGGTAGTAACTGCTCTGACTCCCTCGGGTTTAGCTCCAGAAAGTTGAGGCAACTTGCTCAAGGGCAGCCAGCATCTGGGTTTGTTCCGGTCTTTGTTCCCAAATTGCCTGTGCACAGGCTGCCCAGATGTGCATGTTTGTGGGTGCGTGACACGTGCATTTAGTTGCTCAGCAATTTAAGAGAAACATGTCAGTGTTTTAAAAAAATAATACGGGTGTTTAGCAAGCTCCTGATGGAAGTTCCTGGAGCTGACGCTCCACCTCCATCCCTGTCTCGGTGTGCGGGGTGGGCGGTGGGCAGTGTCCCGCGGCCCCGGGCCGCAGGAGGCGGGTGGCGATGCCGTGGCGGGCGCCCAGCGGGTGGCTTGCGCCTGTGAGAGGGTGTCGGGGGGGCAGCGGGGCGTTTCGGTGACTGACAGTGCCGACGGCGCGGTCGTGAGGGACGGGCGGCGGCGATCATTAATGAAAGCACCGAAGCAGCCACATCTGTGACTGAATACTCAGTCCCTACTGCTGTGTTTACTGCTCCTTAATGTGGCATTGTTTACTCACAATTAACTCTTTACCATTAATTTAACTCTCAGACGCGGAATTGGTCGCACAGAGCCAGCTCCCAGAGCCGGGGCAGATGTGCTCTGCACACTTGTTTAAGCAGGGCCCTCGTTAGGCAGCAGCGCCCTACAGCCCTCCGAGTCCACGGCGGCTGCCAGCCACCGGGGCCGCTGAGCCCCGGCACGGGCACCGGGACTGCTCTGCCCCGGCACCGCGACCAGGAACGCTCCGTGGCCGGGCGCCGGCGTCGAGCTGGGGCGTGGGAAGCGCAGATTCTCATCAGCCTAAATTTCACACCGGAGATAACGACTGCTTGGAACCCAGGAGATAAACACTTCCCTCCCCCGCCCCCGATTAATTAAAACGTATCTGTAAATTTAAACGGAGATGGTGGCTATAATAAGTTTTGAACCGGTGACAAATGTCAACAGCAAAAGGCCCGAGATAAGAAGATGTCAGATCCTTATGTGACAATACATGTCTTCACCCTGCAGTAAGCTGGAGCATCACACCGTGGGGCTTCACGGTCAGCATTTGTGGTTAACACCAGATAGTTTAAGTAACCCATAATAGGGGATTCCAGGGAAATGGAGAGAGCCCTATTAGAAGAAATAGTGGTTTGTGCATATCTGATAATGAAGCTGGGGGCTTTAAGTGATTCTGAATATTTGGTATTTCCCTAAACTTCTCTTTCGGTTCATTTGCCTAAAAGTACTTCAACACACATGGCATGTGCGTTGATCTGTCCAATATCTATCCCAAAATGGACAACTCAAGTGACATCCACCTATAGAATAAGCATAGATTTCTTTGAAAACTTTCTCTGAAAATTTTCTTTGTCCTTCTCCCTCAGATCTTTGCTAGTTATATCAGTGCCACTATAGGCAATTATTTGGAGTATCCAACCTATTCCGTAAGATGTGTATTTACTTCTAGTGGATTGTGTGGATGCGTTTTATGCTAAACACAAGACAACTAACAAAACACTTAAGAAAACGGTGGCAGTGGGATTTAATTGCTTACCGGAACTCAACACGTTTATACCAGAAACTATGGGAAGTGCCTAGTCTTGAATCAGTCAACGCTGCAATTGCATTGTAGGCCTTTCTTCCCTTCATCAAGGTGCGCTGTACATCAGCAAGGTCCAGATTTGCTAACTGGATTGTGGCTGGGAGGTTCTGCCTGGGAACCCTGGTAGCTCTAGTGCTGCAATATTTTCTTCATGCAAAGGAGGCACAGAGGCAGTGACATGCCCCACACTCACCCAGTTTCTTCTCCGAAAAAAAAATAAAAGGTATCTTTCCTTCTTCCTTTATCACCTCTACTGAACTTGCCAGAAAGGAGTTTGTCGTGAAGGTGTATTTGTGTCTTTTTTGATGAGAAAGACCATCTCATTCAGATAACCTGCTGAGGATTGATAGATGTTTGGACACTCCTGACTAGTCCTTAAAATAATGTTGTGACTAAAAAGGGCAGGGCTGCTGATCCCCCTTTGGATCCTTGGACCATCCATTCTGACATTGTGGAGAGATAGTTTAATTTGAATTACCAAGACAGGAACTCGGTCTCCAATTCTGGCTTGGGTTTCCATGATCAGGTCTTTAGGACTTATCTGGTTGGTTATTAGGCATGAAGTCTACATAATACTTATACACATATGACTGTAGTAGCTACTCAAGAGAGCAGATCGGTGTGCCCTTTCTGATGGGGTCAGGGTGCAGTCTGCTTTTGTGAGGCATCATTAGAAAAGATGGCAAAAAAAAGAGAAAAAAAATCTTTTTTTTAAAAAAAACAATATAGGTTCAGAATTCTCAAATTCCCTTCATAGTTGGCGATGTTCAGTGGCCGTTCATAATAATTATTTTATTTATCTGTTTTACAATTTTTTTTCTTACATTGGATTAGCTCCTGTTACATACTCATTATCTATAATGTTATTACATTATTAGATATTATTTTCAGCTCAAAACAGTAATAAAGTCATTATTTCAATTATTTAAAATAGAGCTGCATGAATGATTTAAAGTGAAAAATTTATTTGATCAACTTGTTTTGGTAATTGCAGTATATCTACAACTGTGTTCGAGTTTCTATAAATTTCTTACTAGACAAATACACTGTGCATGTTTTCCTCACTGAATTGATCATAATTTTGAAACTTTGATCTGGAATGTAGGTGGCTTATTTCTGACTGTCCGAATAAATCAAAAGGTATTGCGCCTGCTCTTATAAGGTGAGTCTTATAAGTACTGTGCAAATTTAAAATCTGGTTCCAATAAGTGGTTGTGTTGTACTGATTTGCCTTTTAAATTCACCTTCTGTGAAAAACAGTGAAAGCAAATCACTTGAATGTGTTTAGAAGTAAACACAAGAGTCATAAAATGACAGCAGTGATTATATTTAAATATTTAAAATAAAAATTAATAACATTTTACTCATTTTTGCACTTACCCTTAATTAGTTTAATTTAAAAAAAAAATTTGTGAAGATCCCAGGGAAGATGCTGGGTGCTTACCTTGCTGTCCTGGGACTGTGTAGCACCTGTTATTGATGCTACGCAAGCTGTCTTTCCAGTCACGTTCCAAGACATGGAAAGATGTGCAGAGCAGTCGCTTTACACACTGTCTCAGCTCCACAGACCTCTGCCTGTGGTTTAAAACAAGCAATGCATTCACTAATTTCAATTTCCGTGTGGCTCCTAAAATGCCCATTGGCCTATTGCAGATTCTTAGGAGTCATATCTGATTTGAAAACATGTCTTCCCTCTTCCTAAGTCTCCTCCAGGAAATTCCACTGGAATTGCAGGTACTTACAGACCTCCTGCCCATCAATTCCCATCACACTCAACCACTTCATTTCATGTTTTTCATAAGCTTGTGACCAGTCACCTAAATGAAGTGATGCTGTTAGCTTTCCCTGACTGGATGAACACACTGCATACCTCCACTTGTTTCTTGGTAGTACTTACGTACAGCACTGCAATGTTAATTATTTTATTATTTTTTTAAGACGACCTGCATGAGCGAGCAACCCAAGCGACGTTTTCCAAAGTAACCTTAGAACCAGATGGTTGGTGACAGTCAGCACCCAAAACACTAGAAGTATAGGTGGCAGGGCCAGGGGTGGAGGAGAGGAGGCCCGGGAGCCTCCCAGCCAGCTGCTGCCAGAGGTGGCTCCAGGACCTGACAGAAGTTGTCCTCGGTGGGACACGGGAAGCAAAGCGCCGTACTGTGTCAGGCCTGTCATTGCTGCGAGAGAATTACGGGACATTAATCCTTTTGAAATGCCCTTGCTAATTCTTGCGGTTTTGTTCCTGTGAGCCCCGGTTTCTCCTCCCTTGAAGCCTACACATTTTATTAGGTATTGTAAGTGGCTACACCTGCAGTTTTAAATGACTAACACAAATGTTATAGTGGTCGCGATCAGTGAAAGAAAAAGTTCAAAGTTCAAAGGTCAGTCTTTTGTAACTGGCGAGGAAGAGCGATGGGATAATAGCTTGTTAATGTTATTTACCTCATTCAGCCGAAAAACTTTCTGTACGACTCTGTTGTGTCAAGCCATTTTCGTGGGCAATTCTGGGCATTGTCATTTGAATAGGGGTTAAATTATTCTGTTTTGTCATTAAGTGATCCTTGATTGGCAATCCACTACACAATGGGTGATCATTAGGGAAAGGCCATAAAACTGTTACACCATTTAAGAGTGAATGGTGAATGAAGCCAGATATCTCCAGGACCCGTCCCCCCCTCCAAACTACAGCTGCCGGAGAAGCAATTTAAAGCAGAAACGTTTAGAGGCTTGGAACAATTTGGAACGATCATTTCTTTAATATGTTTCCCTAGTTTTGTTTTGAAAATATTTGCACTGAAATGAACAGTGGGCAAACCGGCTTATAGTTACCTAAAGTATGTCTGGTATTGTCAGATCTCCTGATTTTATCAGTGTAAGTAAGCGGTGCTCTATTTAAAACCAAAGCTGTTCGAGTGCTGAGACTGCGTCAGAACTTCAGTCTTAAAAATGAAACTGAGCTGTGGCATGATACTTTCAGAGAAAATAATGAAAATGAGGCAAAAACCCAAATAAAATGAGAACCTGAGAACTGGATGACATAGGAGTGCAACATGCTTAATGAAAATGCCTCCAAATGCAGAAGGTAACGGTGTTCAAGGCCTGAGCCATGGCTTTTGTGGGCACCTGGCTGATGGCTATCACTGAGATCCAGAATTTGCGCTTTGCAACCCAAAGTCTTACATTCTGCCAATGAATGTGACAACAGGCCTTGCAGTCTACTGTAAAGCACTTAAATTGCTGTAATGCTTACGGTAGGCCAGAGCCAAGATTGTACAATATGTAGCTTAGTAAGGCGGTGGTTCTGCCATGGTTAGACCTGTCCAGGTAGGGCTGCTGTGCTCCTCTCTTCTCTCCTCTTTCCCCAGCATCGTCCTGGCCCTGGCTTGTGCCTAACCCAATATTGAGCTATTTCATCCCAGTGGAGAAGCTGGAGGCACAGGACAGGAGCACGTGGCTTAGACAGGACAACACTGGTCCTGACTTGCATCAGTTAGTTTGTCATGGGACCAACACATGAGAAATTGCTCATGTTATAGCTAATTAATGGCTTCCATCCAGCTTTACCTGACTTTACCATCCTTAGTTTCTGCTGTCATGGTGCTCCGGATGACCCTGGGGGACTGGGTTTCCTAACAGCGGTCTGGATAATTCCAACCATGCTCTTGGGAATGGTGATTTTTCCACGACTGAAAAGCAAACATAGCTTTTAACTAAAACTGCAGAACTAATTAACTGCTTAGTGATTTGTCCTTGCTTCTTTATATTCCAATTACGATTGCAGCTCATCTCACTTGAGAAAGAACATGCTCTGTGGCCTGCAGAGAGACTTACTTCTTCGACTACAATTAAAGATAGGATTCTTTCCTAGTAATTAAAGATACACTGGTACAGGCTGTGTAAGTGGGCTACAAACAGTCCAGTGTCCGCTGGGGAGGCTGTGAACTAGGGCATGTTCTGACTGTGTTTTCCTGTATCCCCAGATGTGCAGTGAGACACCAAGTCTGCAAACATTCACTCTTTTGCTTGAATTGGAAGGATCCATTGTCTTTCAGGGCCTTTGGAGAGTATCATGGTGATGAGTGTGTGAGATCAGATGTTATGCTGTAAATCTGCCTTTAAAAGGGAAAAAAGAAAAGAAATAGGAAAACATCCACATTTCTACATTGAAGTTTCAGCATAGTAATAGTCAAAGATGTTTTGAATAGCAATAGAGAAAGGTGTTTTAATAGATTCCATGTATTTTCCAACATCTGAATTTCCCTTTAAACTTGTACTAGGTAAATGTTACTCAGTTGCCCTTTTAGAAAACAACAATTTGACTTTTTTCCCTCTTTGTATTCTGACAAATATTGGTCTTGATGAGTGTTAAGGGACTAAAACCGCTAAACATCAAAGTGCTCATTATCAACCAGCCAGCTGCACTCCTTGCCGCACCTCCTCATCACACACAAACCTGATCTTTTCTGTGGGGACCGCCCCCCCCAGAGACACAGAACAAGTTCTTCTCTATGCTAACAGTGCGCAACATTGTCAAATGATGTGTAATGATTTTATAATGTGAACTAATGCCACTAGGGACCGAACTGAGACTTCTGATTTCATTACACTCACTGCTGAGACTGGTTTGGAATATGAATTTGGGGCAAAGATAAAAGGCTATGTTCATGTCCTTTACCTATCAACTTTCGACCAGTATTATTTGGCGTGGATCCAGACAAGGATCCTGCTCCAGCTATCTCAGGAAAAAAACCTTGTGATTTATGTACCTTACTATAAAGCATTTGAGAGTGCAAATAACTACCTTTTACTAAGTAAATCCTTGTGCCATGATTGAAACCTTAGCGTAAGTCAGGAGAAACTTCCCTGCTGCGTCGGAGTCGGGCCTTTGCTGTTCCTAAAAGCTACTGTTTGTTGATATTGGTCTGCAGAGTTTTGGTGTTAGAGGTGGTTAGAGGTGGGATTTTGTTCTTTCTGGTCATTTTTAATTACAGTACAGGTATTAGTTACCCTTTAATTTAGAGACAGCTCTAGAAATGTAAAGGTACTGTACTTTTGTACACTGTGTACTAAATTTATGGTATATTCCGTTGAACTAAATAAAGCCTTTTTATACAGTGACAAAAAGTAACCACATTAGCACATGGTGTTCCTTCACCTATTATTATCTGTGTTACCATGAAGCCTAGGATACCTGTCTGTTTTAAGTAATTTCATCTTTTTATGTCCTAGGAGACTGAAAAATAGAAAAAAATGCCGTAACATTTTTCTGTGGAATGGATAATATGCGAATTAGCTTCCTTCTTCATTCCGATGTAAGGAAAAAAACCCCAGGCTTTCAGTCAGACTCTCATCTACTGTAAGTACGTCTGGTTCTATTGTTTTCAAGACAGTTTATTCCATTTGTACCAGCAGAAAATGTAGGCCAGGCTGGTGACAGCAGTGAGATGAACATGCTGAATATCTAGCTAATTTTCAAATGTAATCTACCTGCTAATGTGTGATATGGGAACTAAATGTCCTTTATATACTCTTAAAGCACTTCAGGTGCAGGAGGGATAGAAACTAATCTACCTTTGAAGGTAGGTACTGGGAATTACACTACTTCATGCAGTAAACTGTATTTAGTACCCTGCCCCTTTTTTCCAGCACTGTACCACTGTCACTATTTTAGATACAAATAAGAGTTAATCATAAGTAAATTAAATTCAATATGTGAAATGGAGAGGAGAATCCTTACAAAGATATAAAAGCATCTAAAATGTAAGTGGTGATTAAGCTTGTTTCCTCTTGTGCTTATACATACTGGACAAATGATTTACTTTCATCATCTAATATATTTAAACTAGCTTGGTTGTAGGGGTCAGAGCCAGTGTGAGATGGGAGGAAAGACAATACTAATCAAAAGTAAACCATGCCACTTTTTTTCTCTAGTGCCGCTAATCTTAATTGAATCAATCTCATGGCATACGTTGACAGTGAAAGATTGCTCGAACCTGGGAGGCCAAGCTGGACAGAGTTTCCAGAATAAATAAAAAAAAAAATCTTCCTTAATCATTAATTTGTTCATTCACTCCCATTTGCTTTCATTCTTCAATGTCTTAGAAGATGTACCCCATGCAACCTTCCTCTTCAGCAATCATTTCCAAGTGTTTCTCCCAATATACTCATGTGTTTTTGACGAAACTAATTTGCCTGAGATGAATACAGCAGGGATGCTTATCTTTTTTCTTTTTCTTTGAAGAGAAATGTAGTTGGATTTTATAGAATTGAACATTTTGTGAAAAAGAATAGCATTTCTAATGAGTTGCAACAGAACTGAGTTAATTTTGGAGCTGAAATATTTCCTGTTAGAGGATATTAGGGAAATCCTACTTAGAGTAGGATGGAGTTGAGTAGTTTACAACCTATTCATAGATTCACAGTAGCCCTAGTCCAATAAAGGTAAGGCAGAGAGCTGAAAACCCTTTGAAGTTTGTGGAAAAACTAGAGAACTTTGTGGTCTCTGGATCAGGTACCCTGCAAATACATCTGAGGGTTTCACGTTGTTATTATAAAAACAACCAATAAATAGTTAGTAATATTGTATCAGATTGACTTTTCCTCCAGGATTTTACTGAGGTTGGTAATGTGAAAATTCCTGTCAACTGTTATTTTCATTTTATTATTATTTTGTTGCAACTAAACAAGCAAACTATATGCACATACATGGCCTCATTCCCCAGTTTCCCAGCGCTTTATATATATTTCATTAATGGTTTGTCAACATTACAAAATTACTTAAATAAATTTGTTAACACACAAGATGGAGGAAGGCACTTAGTGTATGAGCTATTAGTTCTGTTCTGGTCTTCATATCTGCAAATGTTTGTGTTTGCTGAATTACAAGTATGAAAATCTAAAAAACCTACTGAAATGTGAAAGGGTAGAGGGATCCTTGCAGAACTGGGGCCTTAAGGGCTATGTTGAAGCCTCTCTAAAGGTAAGGCTAGATTAGACTTACTCTTTCTAACAAATAGTTTTAATTAAATAATGCTGGTAAGACTGTGAAGTATAAGGAGAAAGGTTTTGGTAAACAACACAGTGTTTGTATTTTATGTAATCCATTATGGGTTATGGGCCCATATAATTTAAAACATTGCTATATTGTGCATTAATAAGACTCTCGTTGTATGCAATTAAATGGTATTTGATGATGAAAAGCAGATTTACTGGCGATGTGCAATAAAATCTCTAGCATAGTAGCAGAACCTCACTAGAGTTGTAATTGTTTGTGCTGAGCATATATTGTTTACGCTAAACTTAAG
Organism: Larus michahellis; assembly: GCF_964199755.1. Classification (NCBI taxonomy): domain Eukaryota; kingdom Metazoa; phylum Chordata; class Aves; order Charadriiformes; family Laridae; genus Larus; species Larus michahellis. The sequence goes on from NC_133899.1 coordinate 18,337,165, forward strand.
TGTAACAGTGTGTACATAACATCCACTTATTTTCCCAATACATTTATTCCGTCTACAAAGCAACTCCATTTTATTATTCCATTTGATTTGGGTATGTGCAGACAGAGTTAGTCTCTTAAGAGAGATACACTCTTAAGTCATTCCTCAGGGATCGATTGCACTGTATAACTTGAACTTCTTCCCAAAGCAAAGAAGTCACATTTAACTTCTTACTGTGGCATTTAAGAAAACCAAATGAAATCTAGTTCTCAGAAATGAAAAATCCTTTATGCTGTAGTAGCCCAAGACGGTGTAATTTACAAAAATACCCAAGATATTAAATAGGAAAACCCCAAACCTTTCAAATGACAAATAAATCATTTCATCCACGCTTAAAATCAAGCCAGCATATTTTGGTAAAGTCTCTTCCTCAAGCCTCTCCTCTTTTAAAGTGCCATCTTGTTTTATTTTGATGTATGTCTTTGTAGCAGAATAATTAACGTTTTACAAATCAGTGATGGTGAAGTTGTTCACATTATTCTGGGGGCAATAAATCCACATGCACATAGTTTTGTATTATAGAGATCATTTAAGTGAGTGTAATTTTAGCATTTTGATGACAGTTTTAGGATCCTACCAAGCAGTGATAAAGCTAGCAGTTATACTATGTGATAATTCTGCCTTTCATTATAATGCAGAGTTTCTCCATACTAAATCAGGCCAAGATGCAAGCTATTACCCCTGGGCAAAATTCATTCATTATGCATGTACATTATTCCTAAAATTATTGATAATACTTTTCATAATAGTTATTTTTCATGCATTAACTTTTGCAGTTATATTAGTATTAAGGATACGTTTCTTAGTCTTGAGTATTTCTTGAATAATAAATACAATCTCAGAGCCTCTTATAGTTTCTTTAAGTTGAAAGCTATCGTCAGTTATAATGCTGTAAGTCCACAGTGCAATTATGAAGTGGCGTATTAAACTGTGTTTAAGGAAAACATTAGCAAGAGGGTAGTGAATGCTCTGTGCGTCACTGCAGTGGGGTTCAAGACATGTCCCAGAAACCCTTTTTTTGCTGTAAGGAAAGTCAGAAATGATGCTGCCAAAGCTGATTATGTTTCACGAGTGTAAACTTGGTAGCAGGCTCGTCATCTTCCTTTACACAATATGCGAATGTATCAGCTGCTCAGAAGAGTCAGTGGCTGAAGCCCTTGTCAGTTGGGAATTTCAGCAAGTCGCAAGCTGGGTTTTGCTGGCAGAGGTGCTCATTTGCAACACAGGCCACACGTTTAGTGGTGTCTTAGGTGGTTTTGAGGTCATGTGGAGAGGAGTGACAATTCCTGAGTAATATATTTCCTTACCTGCTCTTTTATTGCCTTACTCTTGAGATCATTGTGGTCTGTAAGATTAACTACATTGCAAACCAGCAGTTTTCAGGGTGGATCTTGTCATTTCTTTCTTTCTTGCCAGATGTTGCATATGAGATGATGTCATCTCCTCTGTTACTAATTGTCTTGTGAAGCCTGGCCACAAGCGAGGCAACTCAATAGCAACTCAATAGAGGCAGCATGGCATAGGAAGAGGTTTTTGGATCTGAGGGGCTGGATATAAAGTTCAGGATACGTCCTGTGGTGGGTGAGTGAAGAGTGGACAGATGATTAATCTGTTGGGCTTTGGAGGTGCTACAGTGACATTTACTGTCACTTCTACTCTCACCGATGTTGTACCCATGGCAGAAAATGGGGTGGTCTGGAGGAAGTCCTCCCCGAGGTCAGCTCTGCCCTGCAGACCACAGGGTGGACCTGGTAGAGGGTGCAGCGGTGGCTGAACCAGATCTCTCTGTTCCCTGGTTGAAGGCATGGGAGGAAAAGAAAGGCGCTCTCTGTTGTGTTTCTTCCCAAGCACATTTGCATAGAAGGTAGGTACTGTTCAGTCCTAAATCTCTGTTTCAACATTGCTTATTGTTTAATTAAGAGATAAATTATTGTGTCAGGGTTAGAAAAATGGGATGATTTCTTCCTTCTTCCTGTCTCCTGGCATATTTAATAGTACAGCATTGTGTTTTATTTCTTCATGTGCTGGCTTCTCCACAGGAGCCCAGCACTTCACTTTCACCTGGTCTGGTAGCAGAGACGTTTTGGGCGCCTTGGTAGCCATATGTGAGTCAGTTTCAGGAAACAGCCCCTCAGCTGACATTACAGAGGTCTTATTGAAAAGCTTGAGAACATGAGTCACCAAAAGGACATAGCATCAGCATAAATGGCATTTACTCGTTTGTGTTAATGGAAGTCCAGTATGGAGCTCCCAGGAGGGAGGTGCAGTGCAGCAGCAGGTGGGACTAAGGGAGCTGCACATCACTTTTATTCTCCTGGAAAACAGTAGCCATTCCAGCTCCAACATGTGTATGTCCTACAAGATTTTTATCTGTTCCCAGCATGCTACGCTTTGGCCTGGATTCATCTCAATTTCAAGGGCTTTCTATGACTATAGAGACATCCTGAGTTCCCCATGTAGGGAGCTGTCTGACAGTGTACATCTAAGTCTCTTTCCTTAGCCTACTTTCTTGCCTCCTAGTCAGGGATGTGGTTGGAATGAGACGAAGAAGGGAAAAGAGCTGGCAGGGTGGCAAGCAGAGACATTCCTCTGTTGGCTGAATGGCTCTCATACCTCCTATATATTTGGAGAAGAGTGAAGAGGTATGAGTGGAAGTGAAAGCCATCCCTCAGCAGGTCCCCGTGCTTCCTCTATCTCCCATCTATTTTTAATGAGACACCAAACAGCTGTGGTAAGAACAAGCAGAAATAGTCAGTGTTACTCCAGCTGATCAAGTAAAACGAGGAAAAGGTCTAGTGTTCATTAGACATTTTGTTATCTTCCAACTGTAAGAAGTGCTTTCTTTGGGGAATAACTTAAGAGACTTGGATTTTCATGGTTCGCTAACAGTAATAAATAAATCTGAATAAATCCAAACTTCAATGCCAAAGGCTGAATCAAACCCACTTATTTTTATACTGAAAATATCCTGGCATTAAAAGGCTTAGCATGTTGGGCTGTTCTGTTTAACAATGAGGTGAAAAGTGGTGCAGATGACTGTAGCGGTAACTAAAAAATGCTAGAACTCTTCTGTAGCTTCCCTTAAGGAGATAGTTTGAAGTTGCATGCTTAGAGTTTTTCTTCGCATGACTAATCCACTCTCCTGTGACCTATCTTTAGTTTGATATTGAATCAGGAACAGGAACTGTAGCTTCAGCTGACCCCAAACATTTAGTTACATTAATCACAGGGTGTTTTTGGACTCTGAGCATACTGAATGAAAGACACTTTCTTTGCGAGACATTGATCAAACAGTCTACAGGTATCAGTACATCGAGGCACATTAATCATCTGGTGCATTATCAGTTCCACCAGGAGAATATGTAAATGTGATTCCTGTCAATGATAAGGGAAAGCAGAATTTATTTTTAAAAGTGGTCCATCTGGAGCTGTTGATATAATCTTACCTAAGACAATAGGTTGTAAAGATACATTTTAGCAGGGCTGCCAATGAACATAAAGAACAAGCAAATTAAAGCTATCAAAAAAAAAAGAGGGAAAAAGATAGTGGCTATACTTGAGTCACTTGTGGGAATTGCTGTTCCACAACACCGTGGAGGAGACTTTTTCTGCTTAAAAAACCCGTGCAGTTTTATGAAAGCTCTTATAATTGTTCTGTAACCACAAAAGCTTTGTTTAAGAGTGATGCTATTCTTTTCTCTGCTTCAGTGCTCTTGCCCTAGAATACACCTGTGATATACTTGCCTTGTGGCTAAGGATGTGATGCTCATACTTACTGCGAAACTCTGAGGCAATGGCTCACCTTTGCAGATGGCTCACCTTCACTCATATTAATGGGGCTGCTTGTCTGAGGGATGCAACATGCATCCTGCTGAAAGCATTTTTGCATAGACCTTCTTATATCATCGATTAATTTACTCTATTTCTTCGCAAAAAAAAAAAAAAAGTCTTTTCCATTTCTTTTTTTTCTCTTTCTTTCTTTTTTTCTTTCTTTTTTTTTTTTTAAAACCTGTGCCAAATTGATACTCTGCCAGAGGGGCAACCACACAAATATGTATTCTGTCAGTGTGGGTATGTGAAAAGCTCGTTCCCTTCTCATGAAGATGTTTCCCAGCAGAAGTATTTCTTGAGATCTTTCCTGAGGGAAAGAGACCTGGGACAGGGAATTTGGTAGAGAGTGAATATATAAAACGGTCATCTCATTTCTACTTCTTGTCTCTTTAGTGTTCTTTCCCACTTTCCCAGCATCTTTGGGCTACAAAAGCGAAACAAGGAGTCCTTCAGGAAGATGAGTGCTTATCTTTAAAGGGTATGGATCTTGCTAGCTTTTCCCTGAAGACTGGAACAAATGCAGTGCCATCAGTATGCAAAGGCCGAGGACAGTGCTCGCTTTGGGTCTAATCTTGGCTCTGCTCAAGTCAGGAGGAAGCTCCCTACAGCGAAGGATCACAAAATTTTTTAGGATTTCTGAGCAGTTTCAGGCACAAGTGGGCTGAATTCTGAAGTTTTTGAGGGGACAGTGCTAAAAAGTATTTTTGAGGGACTAGGGTTATGAAGTCATGTAATTAATCCTCCTCTTCTTCTAGCTGCGACAAGATCCACAAGATTTGTGTTTTCTCTCCTGACAGGACAGCTTTTGGCTTTGTCTTATGGTCAACATTATGGTTCTCATTTAAATGTGGAAGAGTTAGGAAAACTTGAATGTAATTGTAATGTGTCTGTATAAACAAAGACATGATTAACTGCATATGCACAATGCTGCCTGGGATACTAGCAAGGAAAACAATGTACAGTTTCTGCGCATGCAAAAAAATTTCTTTGAATGTCCTTCTTTTTGCATATTTAATATTGTTTGTCATTACTTTGCGACCATGTGCCCTTCATAGTTATATTTACAAATACTTTACTTGTACTTTTTTCAAGGTCAAAGGATTTCAAGGTCTGCACATTTCAATCATTAGTCATACAGTGTATTATAAGTGCCTTATGGATTCCCTTTGTTGTATCTCACTGTTGAGCAACATCATAACATTGCTTTTAAGTGAAAGTGCTTGTTGAAATCCAGGATTTTTGTAGAAATGGCCCCAGTTCCCACTGACTGGGAGCATGCCAGTGTGTCCTTGGGACACAATACGTAGCTGCACCTGCACGGATAATACTGTTAATAGTATTTTAATATAAAGTTTTAAATGCTTTAGGTTTACTCTTTAAAGGGAAGAAAATAGGTATAATATTTCTGGTTTGCATTGCACCTTTTATTTCTGAAGATTCTTCCAGGAAAAGACCGGCTACTGACGTTTTTGCTGTGTCCTCTTCTGCTTCTCTAGAGAACGCAGCTGGAAGTTAGTTAGATGTTATTTATGTAGGAAATCATGTAGGCTTTCAACATGCCACGGACACAGTCAAAACAGTAAAAGAAACTCATGACTCATTTAGGAGAGCAAGTAGACTACATAGGCTGAACTGGTATATGATATATACCACTTATCTCTCAAACTGGGTCCCAGGAAGCTTTAGGAATCAGCAGGCTCAATACACCGGGTGAACATATGCCACCTGAAGTCTCCAGGGAAACCAGGGAGAAGAAAAAACCCTCAGAAATGACCAGGAATCCATGAGATATCTAAAACAAGAAGGAAAACTTATAATGCCTGTAATGGCGATGGTAGACTTCGACCCGCAGAGCTCAGGACTCCAAGGCTACCCAGGAGTGACCAAAAGCTGCTGACATTTCAGGGTGGCACAGGACACTGGTTGGATGGCAGAGAGATCCCAGGGCCAAACCCAACCCTGCCTGAGCAGAGGCTGCACGTTAAGCAGCCTTTTGCATTGCTAATGAGAGCTGGAAATGACAAGTCAGGAGATTGTCACCCATATTTCTCTCTTCCTTAGTTTTACTGTTTTTTTCATTCTTTCTTTAACTCTCTTTCACTCTTCCTTCTTTTAGTTCTCAGTTATAATATCACAAAGGAGTATTTAAGAGTGTCTGTAATGAAATAGGACTTGTGCTGCCAGCAGTCATTTTTCTAAGGTGTAATCAACTAACTGATAAAAATAGCTGATTATAGCAGCAAGTTCAGGCCACAGCAGTAAAGGGAGGCTTAGCATTTCTGTTACAAGACTCATTATTGAGAGGTTTATAGCTTGGTTATTAAAAAGAAGGTGCTATAAAATTTGGCATTTGTTATTACAGTAGAGAGAAGATTTGTTGAGTCCAGTATTGTAAAGTCTGGTTTATTTTACTGTAGTCTATTTCATTCTCGTGGTCTATGGGCATAGAAACAGCAAATGATGAGAAAAAATATGTGCTGGTACTAGTGCTAGTGGCAAAAGGCAAAGGTGGACAAACAGTTTATAACAGAGCAGAATGAAAATTGCCACCCGGGTCTTGAAAGAGCTGCCCTTTGGGCAACTTTGAGCCCATTACACAGCAGACAAGCAGAAAGCCAGTACCGCGTAATATGCCCTTGCTGGTTTGGCTATTGTGGCCGTGAGGTGGCCTGGGTGTTGTAGAGTCTGGGGTCTAGGACTGGCACTGGGGCTTGGACATCTCTGGAGGCTTCAGAAATTCTTCTGAATGATAAGTCGTCAACTTCACTTCTGAGGCCATTTCTTTTGTATGTTTTTTTTTCCTTTGAGAAGGTCTAAGTCATGATTGATGCCTTATTAATAATACTCATAGCATCACAGTAGTATCATGCTGTGGCCTAACCCAGAGGAAACTTTCAGAAGAGGAAAAAGTTGTCTGGTTGTCTGACTCAGACTGCAGAGGTCTCCGTGGCCGCTGCATTCTGGTCCTCATGCTCTTCTCAGAGTAAATTTTGTCCTCATTAGGGGTAAATACCATTTATACTTTAGGATCCTCTCTTTTAAAGCAAATTTATAGGTTGTTGGAAATTCCATTTGGGGATAATAGAGTGGTGTGTAGTATTGGGGATGTATTCAAAGATCCAGAGAAGAGAAGCTAAATTCAGAAGATTAAATGGATATCACTAGAAAAAGAATTCTGTTCATGTAAGATTGAAAGACAATGAAAATAACGAGAGATGGAATGCAGAGGGCACACATTTTGTGCTATACATTGAGTAAGAACATAAAAACATACAAATATATAATTTTAATAATTCTATTAACTTTTGGAAATTGTTTTTAGTGCAGAGGCTGGGCTTTTGTTGACAGTTCCTTCCTTTGGGATCACTGCAATGGAGCTATCTTCCATGTTTCAAAAAGCTTTCCTTTTTTCTCCCCTTTTCCCTTTTCTTTTGAATGAAATATGTGCTCATCTTTAAGAATATAGGCAGCCTCATTTATTGCAACAGAACTGCTTATGTGCTTACAGATAAGCAAGTAGGGAAAGGTATGCAAGAATTGCCTTCTTTTTAATATGTATAAAGGCCTTCAAATAAGAGGTAAGCTGTTTACATTTTTAGTAATGTCAATATCCTATCAGGTCTGAATATGTTGCTTTTTTTTATTTTTTTAGCAATTGTGGACTGTTTTATATCGCAGTAATTTCCAGGGGACTTTAATTTTATTTCTCATTTATGTTTCAATGACTCCTGGGAATATTTTAAGGGTTCTTTTGACATTTTTAAATGGAGGTTCTCTTATCTCAATGTATGTATTTCTCTGCATATATGTTTTGCGAGAATGTTGCTTTATTTTTCTTTAATGCTGTAGCTAGTTTTTAAATTTTCGTTACCATTCTGTTGCTTTTTTCTTTTTTCTGGGAAAGATGGCTTTTAAAATACAGATGGATATTCAAAACCCTCCGTTTACTATACCTGAATTGTTCTGGTGTGAGGTGAGCAAATACTAGAGAAATGTTGTTTACTTGAAATTTTCAAAGATGTCCCAAAGGCAGCCACCTGGAAATATTAAAGAGGGAAGGCTAAGGTATTTATGAGGAGCACTGAGGTGTCTCTCTCCACCAGGATCATCCTAAGAGACATTGTTTATAAATGGATTATGAACTTCAATCGTTTTATTAGGCTTTTTATTTGTGCACATTAAAGCTAGGTGCATTATAATTGACCCACGCTTACTGCAGTTGCTGAGCAAGTCTGTTCCCCAGCTACCTGAGGACATTTTCACGGCATGCTTGTTAACCGTGTAATTTGGGAATGCGAGTTTCCCTTCAATTATAAGTTTATCTTTTCTTCTAAATAAGAAAATACTTCCAGGAATATGGCCGTACATAGGAAATTCCAATCCTGATTTTCCAATGCCCCTTTTGTTGGCTGTTGTAGACCTGGGGTCTTGACTGCTTCTCTGTCTGGCCACCCTGTTGGAAGGGGAAATGCTTGCAGACATGGTGTGAGAGCAGGTTGCTGATGAGCTGCCTCGTGCCCTTTAGTTAGTTTTCTGTGGATTTAACTTGACTGTACTGAATACAGTTTCTTTCGTGTGGGCGGAAAAGATGGTTGTGTGCGAATCCCCCATTAGACTCAAATCACAAAACCCTTTGAGGAGAAAAGAGTAGATATTTCATAAGACTTACTGGTCTGAAAATTAACTGCTTGCCTGCGTGCACAGCGACTGTCCATGGATTACCCACTCACTGCTGCCTTACAAAAGAGTCTGACAAATCATGTCTTTTTAGTGTACAACATGTTAAACCATTGCTTTGCCAACACGTCCCTTGGGCTACAGTCTGGAGACACAAGTCAGAAGATGTTTCCTTGGTTGAATATATGCAGAATGAAAACTATTGCCATTTGAAAGTGTCATCTCACGGGGGGAAGGGGAGGAGGGAGGGCACAGGAGGACGGTAGGATGTTGATTGCGACTGACATGCGCCTTAATATCTGATATGGCTTTCACACTTGGAAATATTCAGGACTCCATATGTTCCAAAAACCCCACTGAACAGTGGATATAACGTTGCCTTTATCATTCTTTAATCTCAGTTTAATTGCTGTGGTCAAATTACCCCACACTTAATAACCCACAGCTTGGTATATTATTTAATATGGTTGACACATACTTTGTTTTAAATGTCAGTGCTGGTAAAGCCCTGGAGTTGGCAATGCTGTGCATGATAGATGGCAGAGGAGATGGATCATCTGTTCTTTGTCTGTGCTGTTGGTATGTTGGCTGCAACTTTTTCAACTGTGACACTAGACTCATGCCAAACCCAAAGCTACTGAATGGGTAACATTATCCCTTGTATCTGATGTTTTGTAGCTGATCATTCTCAATTTCTCTGGCTGTTTTTACAGGAATGTGTAATATTATATCACCCAAGTCAAAGTGGCGAACTAGTGTTGTTTCAAATGGGCTGATTTAATTATTTCAGCACCCAGTGGCACCTTTGTTATTAAAGGATTTTCACAAAGCAGTACATAGTCTAATTATGAATTTACACAAGAGACCGTAACAGCATCTGCTGGGTAAATAATATACATTTGTAAAATGGTCTAGCTACTAATTTACACAGCCGACCACTGAGACACTGAAAGGCTGTTGCATTCTGTCACATCAGCTCTCAAATACTTCCAAGCATTCCCGTTTCTCTTTACACTGTTAACAAAACAGTGAAAATTGCATAACTAAAACTCCCTTCTAGAAAAAAAGAAGTACTGTTTGGAGCTGGTGAATTTGGTTGCAATTTCAGCCAAAGCTGCCTTCTTGTCCCCGGTTCATGGAAAGTGTTAGATCACCTATATTCAGGGCCTGCATTTACATCAGCCCAAGCGCCATGGTTAAGGAGGAGGTGTAGGTTTTCATTCTGGATTGCTGGCTCCTGCTCTGTTGGTGCAAAACTGCCCTCAATCCAAATTAGCTGGTCCCCAGAGACTTTCTCCCTGCACAGGAGAGCCTAGGGTGGGAGAAAAGTCCCATTGTGACTCTTGTGTCACATCCCTGCAACTCTGCTCAGACTGCAGCCAGGACACGCTTCTCTGAATAATCTTTGCCTACAATCTCGGTCCCTTGCAGCTATAAAAGGTAGGTGCCAGTCACAACAGGTCAGGGGCTGCACTAACTTGTTCTGGAAAGGCTGGTTGGTCCCAGATCTGCAGATGCAAGCGCAGTTTGCTCACTGGGAACACTTTGGCCTTATTTTGCTATCTGGGCGTTGATACAGAGGCACAAATTTCCCGCTTCTGAGAACAGCTATAATAGATTCATACAGTTACTGGGTAACAAGATGATGACAGCTGGGGAGTAAATCGCTGGTGTAAGGTAAAATTTTTGCCAAATCAGTGAGACTGACATTCTTAGCCTGGAACCTATTAGTGATTAGCGAGAATAAGATTTAAGACTTCTCAAACCCTCAGCTACATGCAGCTTTGCAAAGTGGAGAGAAGAGGTTTAGCTATGGCTTAGTGCTAAGAAGAGAGGAGCTCAACGTTAGGAAATGCCTTCAGTATCTTAACTATCCATGGAGATGCAGTTGGCTACCAAAGCAAACCCAAACCAAAACAAAAAAGACTGAGGAGAAAGAAATGTAAAGAAGCATATACTGGGTGATCCTATCTCTTCCTGTGTTTCTGGCACGCAGGAGTTGAGCGTGGAAGGAGAACATAATGGTTTCATTGCCATCTGTGCAGTAAGATGCGCATCAACTTGAAGTCTTATCATTTTGCGGGCAGGAAACTGGACAAGCTCTCCCATAGCAAATCCCCCTGTATTTCCTCACAGCTGTCTCACCTATGTAAGCCACAGAGCCTTTTCCAGCAATGCTGAGAGATTTATGTCTGCAGTGCAGGAGAAGGTCTCCTTCCCTATTTAAGTCTGAATTCTACATAAGCAGGCTACAACTGGGGAAGGGAATTTGGACTTGGTTTTCCCAAGCACTCTATTTTCCATTTAAACATCATGCTTAGAAAATGATCCCATGACTTCGCAACAAAGCTTGCATTTCACATTAAAAGCACATCCGTGCAACACTGTTTTCCAAAAAAGAAAAGCAATATAGCTATTCTTCTAGATTCCTTGAGTATAGTATGGGACAAAGACAGGAGAAAAGAGTGGGAAAAGTTGGAAATAGGGACTCCACTTCCTCAAGAATAGTGGTGATTCTTACCAGTCATTCATCTTGCTCCTGCATTTGTGGTGTATTTACTCTCACAATAATAGGAGAGGGGTATTGGAGAAGGAAATCACTATGCCCTAAAAGGAAAAGACCCTTTTGAAATGCATAGTGTGGGTCTGTCAACCTATTGGAAGGCTTGTTCTAATAAATACCTGATTTGTTGATATAAAAGATCCTTTTAGCAGCTACATAATTCTAAGCACAGGCTTGTATCCTTTGCTGAATGAGCAGCTGGATCTGTGGAGGATCCAGTTTTTGCATTGACCGGGCAGAAGACACCCGGATAAAAGAATGAAATATATATTGATTATGTGCATTGTCTCTTTTGCCTCACATTGCCTTCATATTGAAGACAACATGGCAATTTGTTGAAGGAGAAGAAATTATTTTTGCTTTGTTCCAAGCAGTAGCTTTACAAGGCTCTCAGCCCTTGTTCGAGTGTATCATACCATTTCTGATGTCTTTATAAACTAAGCATAGCTTGAGAGAGTCGAGGATGAGTCAGCCTGAAAGAAAACATATAATTAATATTTTGCTAGAAACGATTTGGGAATAAGATTATCCATGAAAATTGGAACTATTACCCGGCTGTTCATGATGAATGGTGGTTGAGGTGGGTAAATGAGGAGTTGAGAGAGAGAAAAACTGTGTTTAAGATGAAAGCTGCTTTCAGTGAAGACAGGTTCATAGCAAAAATGTAACAGGAGAAGTGAAATATAATTAGGAACGTGACATTAATACTGGATTTGCAGAATGTTGCCTAACAGGTGGGTGGAGTTTATTTGACTTTGTTTCAGCTGGAGTATTGAATCACACAGATGCAGTCTTTAAAATTATTTTAGACTGTGAGAAAAAAGGTAACAAGAATGTTCAAGTACATGAGCTCCCACCATCAGCATGTGTCCTCGCTCTTTCTCTTCGAGCTGTAATAATCACCTCCCGGTTAAGATGGTTCTTGCTCTTCCTCTGTCATTCCTTGTTTCTGCAGCTCTGCGCTGGAAAGCAGAGGGGGTATTGGGTTTCCTTTCATCACAATGACAAGTCAGGGAAACATCTGGTTTAAACAAAATGTGCAAAAGGTTTGAAAAAGAATTAAGGGGGTTTTTTTGGCATTTTTTGTTTATGCCTGTTAGACACCTATTTTTATTAAAATAAAATTTATGAGTACAATATGAAGAGAAGACATTTAAAAGATTGAATTGTAGAGTAATCAGAGAGGAAATCTATGAAAGGCAAAATGTCCACCAGAATGGACAACACGAGTCCCTTTCTCGACTCCAGGATGGAAGCATCAATATAGAAACATTTGTTTCAGTTTATGAATTTTTTTGCAATCCAGCTAAAATATCAGCACCACCTGTGATACCAGCATCAGATTTATTATCAGCTTCTCAGGAATTGCAAAACGGCCTAACTCCACCCGACTGTTAATAAATCAGGTGCTGAAAGCACTTCAAATGAGAACCTTGCTGAAGAGACAAGTAACTCGTGAGGATCAAAGGCTCAAGTCAGTTAAACTGGCCATTTGCCCTTTTGGCATAATCAAAATGTATTTTCAAAAAAGAAGAAAAGAGAAAAATAAACAGGAAAAAAAAATCATGTGACAAGATGTTTTTATCAGATGAGGACAAATATCGAAGTGGGAGTGGGCATCAGTAATTCACTCTGATTCTACAAAACTGAGCTTTGTAACATGGCAGAGTTATGAAAGCCTATGGATTTGATCCAAAGCCCACTGAAGTCAATGAAAAAAGAGTATTTCTTTTTGATTTCAGTGGTTTGGATCTGGCTGTTGGGGAGCTACTTGCTTTGGACAGCAAGGATCCACTCTCCAATGAAGCTGAATTGTCTCTTCACTGTATTCCCCTGTACTCCACTGACATTACACACATGCAGAAAATCAACTGAAAGCCAGGCTTCCGATGAAAGAAATTGCCTGAAAAAGAAATTGCCTGAAAAATATTGCAATATCCAGCTTCTTGGATTAATTAATAAAATTACTTGCTCATCAACATAGATTACATGCTGGGCATTTAGCTGGTATGCTCTAGGGAAGGGGTGAGAGAAAAGTTCAGAAGTGGGTGGAGATGTTGGGAAGATAGAGGAGGACACAGGTTAAGAAATATCATGAATATCGATTCATGATTGCAGGAATATTTTTTTTAAACACTACGTAGCTCTGATTTGCATGAACAGCGTTTGCGTGGCTAATAAGCTGAAGCTGTCAGTGACATTATCATTGGCAGCTTTACAGGAGCTATATTTTCACAAGCTGTAATTCTTCTTTTTGCCCTTGCAGTGGGTGTAAACTATAGGGTTTTCATTATTCAGTGCCAGCGAGTCTCCATTTATGTTTGAGTTTCCTCTTTCTTTCCTGTGTCCTCTTACTGGTGGTCTGCAGTACAAGACAGGTGGTTGTTATGAACTGTGTGTTTTTTCTTTTTCTGGATGACCGTTCAAGTCATAAAGAGAATGAGGAAGAATTTTTGGATGACCATGTCACCATGTGGCGGTCTGGAAGGGGTCTGTATGTCAGGGTAAGTATGGGCTTTGTGGGTGCCTGCATTACCTTTGGTAGGTGATGCATTGACCTTGTGGGCAGCAGAAACAACCACAGAAGGAGTGTTAGAGTGAACAGGCAGGGCCGAGGCACTTCTCCCACACTTGGTCATGAAGCATTTGTGAGTCACAAACAGCAGTGTGGGTGGAAGTGATGTTTTGGAAGAATTTAATGTAGAAATCCATGCTTTCAGGCTTGCAGTTGTAATGCTGAGGGATAAAAGCTCTCTTTGTCTTGAATACCCAGGTGCAGTGCCACTGCTCTGAGCAGAGTTAGTCTGGGTTATAACTGGTGCAGGAGGGAACCCAGTCACGTTCCTGTGGTAGTGCAGTACACCTGAAGTCAGTGCAGAGATGGATGACTCACTGGGGCAATGTGACGCTCTAGATTTTACTGTTTGCACATGCGGTTGGTTTTGTGTAAGAAACTGGAGAGCAACCTAGTTTATACTGGGTTGAGGGCGTTAGGAAATCTGGGGAGTGGAGCGGCTGCGACCTGTGCGGTTTCAGTTGGGCAAACATCAGACAAGAAACGAGCATATTTGCTGTTTGCTTTTGCAGGATATCTGACGGTAGGAGATCATCGTCATTCACATTCACCCCCAGTGACAGATCCATTCACTCCCAGCACTGTGCTCTGAGAAGAGCCATTTCAGGCTTTGGAGTGATGTCTCCAAATGCATGGTTCCACCAGCCGTCACAGAAGTACGGGTCCTGGTGTTTGCTGTGCAAACCAGGGGAATCTTCACCAGCCAGGCTGTGGTGTGCAAAACGAGAGCTGCTGCTGATTCAGCCCAGAGGCTTGTTTTCAGAGAGCTCGTGTGGGTTCTGCGTTATTACTGGCACTTGGAAAAACATTTTTCGGTCCTATGCTTTAAAATTAACATTGAGCAATAAGCCTGTTTTGTTTAGGGTTTATTTCTCCATTCACTTTGTTGGCAGCAGAGTTGACACTGGCAGCAGAAATGTCAATATTTCAGTCTTTGGCCTTCTTTGGCGTATTAAAAGTACTTGAGTATAATAATGCTCAGTGTGGGATGCAGCTCTTCTTAATTAGTTTTAAAGGCAGCATATTGCAGCTTGGGCTCCTCTTTGGAAAGCCAGGCAGTAGGTTGCGAAGGATGGGAATGCGTACTAGCTCAGGGTGCGCATCCTTCCTTGACGAAGGGCTGCGCACCTCACAGCGTGAGCTTCCAGCCCTGCAAAATGGCAACAGCCACTTGATCTTTCATCAGGCTTAATTAATCAGCTGCTTTTTAAAATTATGAATGCCTAATGTGGGATAACCCAGTGGAAGCTTTTTGATCCGTGTAGATACCAGGAAATTTTAGTCTTTTTTCATTATGTGTACTAGGGGAAATTAGGAGTTCTGGAGTCAGGGAATTGGGTTTTCTATGGCTGAGACTGGTCTGCGCTGTTCTTTTGATACAGAAATTTTAGGAACATTGATGGGTGAAGCAGACACATACGCCGTGTGTAGAGATTCTGTCAACAGACCTCATGGTATACAGCCAGCCTAATAATCACAAGTGCTTCTTTCTGTTTAAAACCCAGAAAAGGAACTGACATCTTTTATCAGAAAGACAGACAATCTGTATCCCGTGACAATTCCAGATTATGGATCCCAAGAGGCTTTCCTTACATTCCTATTTTATCATGGAAATCACAGCTAGTGCTGTTTATTTTCTATACCTCCACACAGTTTTCAAGGTGTTGCCAGCAGGACCTGTGCTGACACTGACATGTGTTGTTGTCACATTGCAAGATCTGATAGAAAACCCCAGATATATAAATATCAGTGTTTTCTTGGATCTTCCTTTGCTTTCAGTGGTTTTGGTAACACTGGTGCTAGTTAATTCACATGCTTCGTCTGTTTTGTAGGCTTTTTTCCTACTTCTAAGAAAAGACTTGTTCCTGGTAGACTGGTTTGGAGTATCGCTCTCTTTTGTTGCTATTTTTATGTTAGGGAACTACGTATATGTCATTTTTCTAGCTATTACTACAGAGTGGGATAAGAATAAATGTCTGGGGAAAAAACAGAGAAAACTGTGGTTATTTGGGAAAATAAGCGGCTTTTGCCTGCTGGTTTTTCATTACGGTATTCCTGTCCTGCTCCTTTGAATGAGTTCACTGCCCAGAGCCACACCAGAAGTTGGGAGGATGGACAGCAGAACTGCTAAGGAAATGCAGGGCTCCATCCACACAGCCACACTCACACAGCTGCTCACTGTCCTCCGTTCTGACATGAAAGCTAAAATGTCACTCAGGTACCTTCCCTCTGGACTTTCTTACCCTGGGGATCAGTAGTACATGAGAATGACCCATCCCTGGTGTACTGACATCCACAAACTCATGATTTGTCATGGTTGCAGTTCCTTGAAACTAAACTTTGGGTTTGTGAGAACAACAGGTTCTTCATGCCGATCCCCTGTGATTTGGCTTGCTTTGCCTGGCAGACTGTCAGCCTTCTCTAAAGTTGTACTCATCTGTTTAAGGCTTGGGGCAGATTTTGGCTGAAAATACTTGTTCCTGAACTTACCTACAACTTGTTCATTTACTTAAAAACAAACAAACAAAGTATTAATACATAATATATATATTCACGCATATATTCATACACATATGGATATATAAAAATATTCTTTTCCCCACTGTAGGAAGGCATCTTAAAAGACCAGTTCAATAGTCCCATAGACAGTAGGTCACACAGCAGCCAAGTACACTGGGTAACTCCTTTTTCTTACAAAGAATATCATTAGTTTTTATTGCCACATGCAGAAGACAGAAACTCTGTTTTTATGTTTCTGAAGCCCACACAGCACAGTACATCAATCCAGCATATCCATCTCAGAAAGAAGCTACATTCCTCTTACTTTTATTTGAACTTGAGATGCCAAAAGATGCTTAAGTCTTGATTCTTCACGTCATGACACCTCGTTTAGTTTACTCCTGCACAAAATGGTATGTTATCAGACCCAAGGGCTTTGCGTCATGTGTCTACAAAGCAGGGTAGCAATCAACATAGAAATCCAAAGCTTATTTTACTCCTTTCTTTCCTCTAGCCCATATATAAACTAACCAGATGGTTTTTGGCAATAGAATAGTAATGACAGTGGGATGGTAATTTCATCTTGAATTTTACAAGCAAGAGGAGGGGCCAAGAAGGAAACCAGGTATGAAGGTTGCCAAATATATCTTCCATTTATCATTCCAGCTAACAGGGGCTAAATTATTTCTGAGTGGCAGTTTTAAAAGGGAGGGGAGAAAAGCAACATACATTAATATGTGCAAACATGTACCTCATGCTACAGAGGTGTCTCTGAGGAGTGGCAGGTTTGGTAAGCCAAAACATAGTCCTTCCTGCAGGAGAAGTACAGCGTGTTACTCACGCTGGAATTCTGGTCATGCTGTTGGAGCTAAAATACCTGGAAGCGTACCCAGATGGGAACAGGCTCTCTACGAGTGGTAACACAAGAGATGGACCTTTCTTACAGGAGCTGGAAATGAAGGGAGTATTTTTGTCCAAACAGAGTGCTCTCACTTGGGGCCGCAGGAACGTTTTAGTCCTGAATAGTCCACACCATGCTTTTTCACACACACAAAAAAGAAGCTTACGCAAATACAAGTTTACATATCAAATACTCCCAGAATTCAGCGAGAAGAAAGGAGAGCTTCATCTTTTGCTTTGCCATTTTTGTGCCGTTTCAAAGAGGGGTAACTCTTGCTTTAGTTTGTGGTAAAGAATGGGGCCGTGCTGAGCTTACCAGCTCAGGATGTGGCCCATCGTATCCACTCTGTGAAGGTGTTTACGATGCTGTTCTGAAAAGGGTTATAAGTAGACAAAGCATCCGGTGAATGGGAAATGACGTGCTTGAGTCATTTATATTAGACTGTTTTATAATATGATATTTCTCAGGTGCGGGCTCACATTTACTTGTATAACCATTGACATTATTATTATATAGTAATTATAATTTATCTGTACAAATTAGTTGGGTATGAGGAAGGATTAAATGACATATAAAAAGCATACTGACCGGAACTAAATAGAAAATTCCAAGGAGGAGTCCTTAAAATAAAGCTATTGTATAATATTTAATTGTATAATATAAACTGTAATTTCCCAAAAGACATTGTATTAATCTTATGGTGGTTAGCCATTACATTTGGTCCATTTATAATCACTTTGAGCTACTTAAATACAAATTTAAAAAAGGATCAAACTGTTTTCCCGCTAATAATGCCTAGCGCTTTCCCCATAGCTTATTCATCTTCAAAGCTCTTCACCAACATTAGCTAATTATTCTTTTTTCTAATTAGTAGAAATTGACTATGGTCAAAAGGGCCATTCAGCCAATTAGCTGAGTTCTACCTTCAAATCTCAGAGCTTCTGACCCAGAGCTTTCAAACGGTTGATGAAGACATCATAAAGCGGTTGTGCTGAGCCCACATTAAAGGCAGCCAACTGGAGAAAAAGAAAGAATGAAAGAAAGAAAAAAAAACCCACCTCGGGGAAGTGTATCAAATCTTCTCATTCGCGGCTTTTCCCCGAGGCGGCAGCATGGAGAATGCAGGGCTGGATCCAGGGCTCCTCCTGCCCGTCACACAGCTGCCTGAGACATGGGGCAGGTGGGGTCACCTTGCCCTTGTTCCGAAGGCTTAAAGGCATGTAGGGTTTGTGGGGGCCACCTGTTCAGAGGCTGCTTTTGGTCTCGTCGTGCACTGGATGTGACCAGGGTCATTTAGGTGTTATTTGAGTGGTGGCCCTGTATATGTCCTGCTGCTGGCTGCCTGGAGAGGCAAGCCAACAGCTAGCTCTGGTGTGTGTATTCTTTCCATTTTTAATTGTATGGTGGCAAACTAAGGTAATACACAGCAAGAGAGATTTAGGAATTGATTTGGGTTTTTTTTAAGTCATGTTTACATTCAAAGTGTCTTCTGAAAAGAGTGTTTCTTCTGAGTCTTCCGAGTCTTGTGTGTAGCCCTGCTGCTTGCCAAGAATCGCACTGCTCACTTTTTAAGAATTCGTATGCATTGGTAGTTCAGTAGCTGCGGTACCTATAGGTAGCAGAAACATCTTTGGAAATGTGAACAAGCTCATCTTCCCTTTGTGTTCTGAAATTCCTCACTCGTTCTTCTAAAAAGGCAGCTAAGCGACAACTCCTCATCGAGCAGCAGCTCGGTTTGGCTGTTCGAGAACAGCTGCGTATGTGAGACTTGTTTATGTTGCAGAAACTGTGAATGTTTTAACCCTGAACAACAGTGAGTGCTCCGGGAGATTAATATCTGCATTACATGGACTTGCTGAGAATAAATTAACTCTTGATGACACGATTACTGTCTTAGCAGTGTTCACTGCATACAATTGCATGGTGTCTAAGATATTAATGTGTTTTTGTGAAGAATTTAGGAAACAATTTATTTATATGACTGTGCTTCATTCCATATCACACCAGGACATCAATTAGCTACTATCGCCTGTAAAAGAAATGTAAATCATGTGTCTCATTGGTTACGAGGGTAACACTGGGCCAATAATTCACAAAGAATAATTCATTCCGTGAATTGTGCCTCACTCTGCGTTCATGAATTGTTCACAAACAGATACAACTTTCTCAAGTTTTCATTTTTCAAATGGTTATAATGGATTCTTCTTGGTTACAGTTTACTCGTGGAGGTTTTGAATATTCAGGACTTAAAGTTTGGAGTAATTTTGGTCACGCAGAACAATATATTTCTTTCTTGACTGAATAGTGCAATTTTTAGAATCGCTTGGTGTTGTGAATACTTGTGGGACCTAATGCAAATATCCTTTACAAATTTTAGTAAAATATGGTGCTTGAAAAAAAAAATTCCTTTTGACACTGACCAGAAATACATAAAAAAGTGAACCCCCAGAATGGTGAAAACCAGAGTAAGCTTTAAAATGGATTTATGTGGAGATTTTGAGGAAAACACACTCTGGGAAATAATACATAGAAATAAAATCACTCTCATGTGTAACTTCTAAAATTAGGCAGCAAAAATTATTGCCTTAGGAAGACAATGAACTCCAGCCGCTTTTAAAAGAAAAATAATTTTAACATATTAACAAGAAATGTGTGGATTTTAGTTCTTACTTGTTTTAAATTTTCTGCAGAATCTTTGGCTTTAATAGAAAAAAAGATTTGAAAGGTTTGACATCTGCATTACTAGAAGGAGTTGTGTTTGTGTTGGCAGCATAAGAACAGGGAGGAAAGGTGAATTTTCTAGCAAGCGGTGCTTTCTGAATAACTTGGAGATGATTTAAGAATTTTCCTGAATACCCTGGCTGCACATGAGCAAAACAGCAAATATATATGATAAAAAATTAGGTATAATTTTAATTTTCAAGATAGAGCCTAAAATAATCTTCCTGACTCAAATGAATCTTTTTTGCCTGTAGGTGCTGGCATAAACTAGAGGCAATTTTAACCCTGCCAGTTTTTGAACCTACCCTCAGTATAGCATATGCCTTGGAAGTGAGGGAACTGGTTTTCCATGATACTGCATGTGTGTTGAATATTGGATGGAAGGGTTGAACCTGGTTTTTCTTCCTCTTGCTGAAAACAGATAAGATGGAAAATTTGCAAGTGTTTCATTTTTTTGGTGTTTGATTCACACGGATACCCAAACCCTTTCTTCTCTAACAGTCTACTGAGAATCTGAAATCCATCCTCTTCTCTCATATTGCTAGGCATGCCTTTCCCATGCTAATACATTAAAAAAATTTTATTGCACTGAAGAGCATATAAAGTTCACTGCTTTGCCATGACCTTTTCTCCTTTAAATTGTTTCATCATTGTGACCAATATGGACCAAAGAGAAGATGTAAAAATGTTAGAGACATTTATTTCGAGGAAGGTTAAGCAACTTTTGCTATGCCCTTTTTACATTCTTCCAGACCTTCTAAAAAGAGACCGTAACATGACAGCGATGGCCTCCTTAATTACATTTTGTTGTCAGAGGAAGCATGCTTTAAAAGAACAGTAACCCAACACTCCTATAGTTGAGGATTTCAATAATCTCAACCAGGTTCACAGCATTTGGAAAACCCCAAACCTTCTGTCAACTGATTGAAGCGAATTTTACGCATGCAAGAAACACAGTCATCTGGCACAAGGTTCTGTGTTACGGGGCTCGGGCAAAAGGATCCAGTTTCAGTTTGCCAGAGTTTCATGGGCAGTTGGATAGATTTCACAATGGCAATGGCTTATCAAAAAACCAAAAGCTAAAGAGCAATACGCTCCTGCTGTGCTTGTTTTCAGTAATGTTCATCTCCATAATAAATGTAAATCAGGTCCTGAATATTGCCAGTCTAGTACTGGAATCTTATAGCAGCTGAAGATTTAAAAAAATACAGTTATCGGTGGAACTCAGGGTGGGTAACACTTTATCTCCTTCCTGGCCCTTTTTGGTTGGCCACTAAACCTGGTTGCTTTATTTCTATCACAACTGCTGGTAGCTTTGTACAAGCAAAGGAGAAAATTGTTCCTGCATCCTACCATTTTATATTTGTGTAGGTTCTGTCATGATTTTAGCAGAGATTGCCAGGGGAAAAAATCAGACGTAGAGCAGACTGCTACGGTGATATAGGATATATGGACTTCAATCCCACCAAAGGTGGGGAAAGGGTAACTCATTGAATTTGGCAGGAGAATGTAGTGGGTAGGAAATCCTAAACAGAGGCACGTGCATTTACCCCAAATTGCAAAGGCTGTTGTTTGTACGTATTCTAGGCTTCCTGTAGCATGCCTATTAGTTAGGTCGCTGAACCTGCTGGCCTTTCCTTGCAAGATGAATTGCCTTCACCCAGGGCTGTCTGGGGAGCAGCGGAGGCTGTCATGGCATTTGCAAGAAAAAAAAAAGGAAGGGGCCATATCTGACTGCCCCCCTCTGGGAGGACACAGACTCTGTGTCCTGGCTCCTGTTTCTGTAGAACAAACATGCTTACGGTCTACAGCCGAATTTGAGATCCTAGGAGCAAAACTTCTAGGCTCCTACTTAGGACTTAAGAACAATGAAAAATGAAATTGGTCCCAGAGCAGTCTTCAGAGGTTGCACCAGACTGAACTCTGTGCGTTTTGGGAAAGGCTTGGAGAGCCTGTATAAGTATCTATGCAGTTCAGATCACCAAAGGTCATATTTTAGGTGTCTACTGTCGACAGTCTTTGGCATGATTCTAGATGTTCCCTGTGGTCTAAAGCAGAATAGTCTGTTGGGATGGTGTGAGGATTAAATCTTTAGCATCTGAAAAGTGACTTACAAATGAAGCAGGCTAGATACAGCTGTCCCCACAGCCTTCAGGTGCTGCTAAGGAGCACAAAGAATGGGTCCATAGTGACTCCTGAAACAGCCACTCTTAGGAAGTATATAGAAAATGCCTAAATCTGAGTGGATTTATCCAAAAGAAAGGATGACAAGACCCTTGTGGAGGTACTTATGCAGGAAAAACACTGAGAACATTGGTACATTTGGCCATAGTCCCATGCTGGTCGAGTGCCAGGTACAGTGAGGTGTTACTGTTGTTCCCACAGGATCTCTATTGGTGGCCATGGTGAGAAGGCAGAGAAGAAAGGAGAGGCTGTTGGTATTGTCCTCGGATAAACTGACAGCTGTCATAAAGACAAAATGAATTAAAAAAACCCCACGGTGCGGGAAGAAACACAGAGATAAAGAGATAAGGAAAGAGTGTTTTGCTAACATGAGTTGTATTCCATGCCTGGGAGAGTGAAGGAGGCGTTGTTGTATCCCACAGTGATATGTGGGACCCTCTGGGAGGAGGATGGCTCAGGGCAGTGCGGTGGAGCTGGCCATGCCACACATGAGAGCATTTCTGATGAGTTCAGCCTCAGGCTTGCCTTCGTGGCCAGCACGATGGTGCCCTGTGGAGTGCTGCACAGCGGTAGGTTATCAGAGAAGCTTCGTGACTCAGGAGCCAGGTCTTTCCAGCTGGCTTTCAGGGACCACAAACACTTGCTGCGTCACAGCAAGGGAGCCTTTAGCCAGGTTTGTTTTTCCTTTGTGAGATGTGGACCCAAGATAGACATCCAAGCATTTCCTCGCTGCAGGCTGCCCCATCTGAGGCTATCTGGTTAGGGCCTGTGGTGCCAGGGCTGACTCAGTAAATCTGGGGTAGGAGAAATAGCTAAGATTCCCTGAGCTCTGCCGCAGTCTGGGTTCCTCAGGCTGAGAATCTGGCCTTGTCTATCACTTCGACATGTTCTTTCTTCAGCATATGCCTCTTACTACAGACTTCTCCACATTTCTGCCAATGCAGTTTGTTTCTGTCATGTGTCCCAAGCACAAATTTTTACCAGATAATGCAGAGGAAGCTCTCTCCTCTACAATTCTGAAACTCTTCTGTCCTGAGATATCTGAGGTTCCTTTCAGAGGTTTCAAATCCTGTGCACCTCACAAGCATGAATGACTAAATTTTACACTTGAAAAATTTGATTAGAGGAGGGATTTCATCAATGACCACAATTCATTTGCATAACTTCGTATTTGCAGATACCCAGATTTTAGCAGCATGGAGGAGTGTTTGGGAGGAATGTTATATTGCAAGACAGTGGTTTAGTCCTTCCTGTATTAGGTACTGGAGGGAACAGAAGCTAAAATGGATGAGTAAGTAAAATTTTGAGGCCTGACTGGTTGGGCAAGAGAGTCACATTCTTGGAGCAATAAATAGCTCCTTCCTGATCATGATGTGCTAGCAATGTTGGGGAAGCAATAACATGGGACTGGCCCACGTTAATGATATATATTAGAGGAGATTATGCAGATATCAAGGACATGTTTAGTAAAGCATCTATTGTCTTTATCTGTCACCACAACATTCTGGCAAGTGTTGGGAAATATGGAAAGTGTGAAGTAGGAGGAGAAAAACTCGATCTGCATTTGTTGACTGCTTGTTGACAGCAACTAAGACATTTGCAGAATGCTTTAAAAGTTTTTAATTAATTGTTGGGATTGTTTATGCGCAATCTATAAAACCCATTCTGATCATGCTTCTGGCTGCCAGAGTGGGGAAGCACATTACAGGGAAGGGTTGTGTTTGTGTGCATGTGTGAATGAGCGTGCATGTGAAGAGAAAGCTTCCAAGATGCTTAATACAAAAGCCTGATCCTGAAATAAATCAGGTTAGTGCTACAGAATGAGCTCTGCAAGGGAAATAGAGATTGACTTTTGATGATGGCAGGCTAAGAGCAGATGTCTCAGCACGAGGCACCTATGGTGCCATGAGCCGGGCTGGAAATCCATGTCCTGATGAACACATTGCACCCACCGTGAGCTGTTCCCTGCAGCTCAGCTGGATCCCTGCCGAAGCGCTGCGGCAGATGGGGTGTTTCCCTCCATGTGCAGGCTTGGGATAATGTCTTCAGTTCAAGTCTGATTCAAACTTTGCTAAAGTTTGTGGAAAGAAGCCAATCAGCCATGAATCAAGGGCTTTAATGACTATTTATTTGTCTAACGTTTTGTATTGTAATTAAGCCTCCATTTCTTAAAACAAAATCTCCTCCCACCCCCCAAATTGCCATCAGTTCTTCCAACAGGAGCGTGCTACAATTTAATGTAAATTGGGACAAGGAGAGGGTGTGGAACCGTGCCAACACAAATGCTCATTTTTGCAAGCATAGTCCTGAATGGAGAATGGAGCAGTTTTGTAAGTTCTGTGGTCTCTGTTGCTGCTTAGGTTAAACTTTGAGCAGTTTCAGTTGTCCTGTTGCTTTGTCGCTCACTTATAAATCAAGTGGACTGTTTTGCTGTTGGCTTGTTGAGTGCTGGAACAAGCACAAACAAGAGCTTCTCTACTGCTTTTCAAACTGTATTTCAGTCCTGAAAAGGTGGCAGTTGTGTCATGATTTACAGCTCCTATTTGGTGTTTTTAATTGGGAATTTACACGACAATTTGTGGCTACATGATTATGTTAAGATTATCTTATAAAAGATCTAGGACAGTTGTTTGTGAAACCCTGGGGGCACATACCAACCTCCTTAGTTATCTAACCAACTGTTGTGCTCCTCGGTTAAAAGAGTGGGGCCTTCAGAAGTGGTTTGATCTTCCTCTGGAAGGTTAAAGGTCGAATGACTCATAAATGAAGAAAGAGTGATTTAATCCAAGGAACCTGTGCTGTTATTGTAAAACAAT
Source organism: Larus michahellis (assembly GCF_964199755.1). NCBI lineage: Eukaryota > Metazoa > Chordata > Aves > Charadriiformes > Laridae > Larus > Larus michahellis. The sequence goes on from NC_133899.1 coordinate 18,361,971, forward strand.
ATTCACTGGTGATGGTACACTGCTGTATAAATGACAAACTGCACAGTGATGGAAGTTGTTATTACATCACTGGAAACCTCACCTGCACTACATTTATGACTCCATAAACATAGGTTTATTTAGCAGCTGTGGGAACACCTATGGCCATTTTGTGTTAAAGGTCAGGAGTCCTAAATTTCAGTTTGCATGTTAGTTTTCATGGGCGAGGTTCATAAAATGTGATGACTAGCATTAAGTGATCAGAACATAACCAAAATACATTGTTGGGGGAAGCATGTGCCAATACAACCATTTGTACTGCTCTGTGCCTCCTTGAAGCGCTTGAGAGGATTGTTTATTTGCTGAGTGTTGCTGTGAAAACAGATTTATATCACTTGGTCACAATTCTGTCTCCCTTTCAACGAGAGTCTGTAATTGTATCTGCCGCCACACTTAGACTGCAACAGGGGTTTGCCTTCTAGGATATTTTTAAAGGGGGGCAGTCAAGTCCAGCCTATTTCAGAACATGAATTGAAGGTAGCCGTACATACTGCAGCTGCTCCTCAGTTCCTTTGCCAAACTAGATGATTAAAAATATTAATATTTATTCTTGAAGTTGCCATGTTAGACAACGGGCCAACTGGCTGATTGAACAGTGAGCTATGTATTGCCAAGTGCATAAAATAAAGAAAAAATTTAGAGAAAATAGTGTGTATTCATGGAAACACTTTTCAGTGTGGTTTTATGTAGATGGTGTCTCTGTGTAGTAGTCCTCCGCAGGAGCATGCGGCCACTCTGTAAAGGATAAGAAAGAACTGCTGAGTGCATAATTCTTTTTCATACTTTTGAAGCATTTGAGAAGCTAAACTGAATCTCTGTTTGGAGATTAAATTGCAGATACACTGTGGGAAGACAGAAATCTCCTTCGGGTTTATGCAACATTGTTCTCAGCTCCTTTTCTGTGGCCTTGTCTAACTCATGCCACACATGAATACCCGAGTGCTCCTTTACATTCCCCACCCATGTTATTGCTTCAGGTGTTGTACTGTTGCTCAGTGAATGGTAGCAGATTTTTAACAAATTTGCAACAGCAATCTGGACTACTGAAAGGATTATGACTAAACCAATAAATTACTATTGTCTGCTTTCATCACATGACAGATTCCCATAGCCCAGTCCAGTGTGGCTGAAGGTTTCATGCTGATAAAGATTACCGGGTTTACTTACATTTTAGAAACACTATTGTTCCATTAGATTCATAAACAATTGTTAGTGAAAGATCAAACAGAGATAATTACTGTTTTTTTGCACTTTTGGAACACAGATGAGATGATTAGAAAAACCCAGAAAGATATGAAGCAATAACGAAGCTTCTCTTAAGCAATGTCAAACGTCTCTTTCTTGTTTAACAGCATTTTGTATCTCCATCAATAATCTTGCCAATGGTCATATAATTAACTATGCTAATAATGCTTCTTTTAGTCTTTTTATTACTATTATTGCTGTGAACCTACTTACGAGCAATCCACTGTAATTAGTAATTAATCTGATGATTGTGTTGCCCTATGCAAACGTGAGATGGAGCATGTTGATTTAACCACACCAGCCTGCATCTCTGCTCTGCACGTTGCTGCTGCCATGTGCACTGACCTGGCGCGGCGCTGCCTGCAGCCCTCGCTGCCTGTGCAACCGCCCGCGCTGGGGTCTGCTGGCTCCAAGATGCCTTCACGGCGATGGGGACTGGGGATAGAGAGGTCCATGTGTCACCTTGTCCATCCTGCCTGGCTGCTGTCAGCCCCTGTGCTTTGAGAGCACCTCCCGGTGCCAATGCCATCTTGTAGCATGCACAGCAGAGAGGAAAAGGCAAGACAGGCTGACTTCGCCAGCAAGTACTCCAGTGAAACGCGTCATTGAGTATTTAATATGGAAGTGTTTCTACTCCAGTTTGGTGTTTCACATGGAAGCCATTTCTTTCTCACTTTCTAAACATTGCTTTTGATTCTCTTTTCTTTAAATCCCCAAATTATCCTCATCTATTCACTCTTGTTTGCTCTGGCAATCTTATAATGCTAACATTTGCCAACATCCCACATCCCACTTTTTTTTTCCCCTTAGCTTAGAATAGGAAACAAATGTGATAGTATTTATTGGCATGTGGCAACGTCCTTGTGGTAGTCATTGTGCTGAGAGGGAGAGGTGAAGAGAATTGAGAATTCCCACTTGAAAGCAATCCCTTTATTTGTTTTAATTATTGCTGGTGGCCCTTTAGTATTAGAACTGCCATCACTTCTTTTTTTGCAGGGGGTACACAGTATTGGAAATGAAAATGTAAAATGTCTTTTAAAGAGATAGTGCCAGCCATGACTTAAGCACCTGATCCTTAGAAATCCAGTCTTACCTTGGCTTCATCTTATTGTCATTCCCTGTGGCAACGATGCAACAGTAGGTACTGATCTCTGCGTCTCAATGCACGTTCTAACTGTTCTCCCTGTTTTATTACATAGTGGAAGGTTCCTGAAGGTCATTATTAGAAAATGATGTGCTTGTGTGTCCCTGGCATAGTTTTTATCCTTCTCTAGACAGGAGTTAGAACAGGGCATTCAGCAAGCCAATATGGAAGCTGTCAAGAGCCCGGTAGACTGTGAGGTGGCTCTGAGCCATTATAATGCAGGAAAGTGATATTAACCCAGTGAGTGGAAAAATTAGCTTTTAATGTTTTGTAATCACATGTAAGTGTAAAAGCTGAAGGCACAAATCAGGTTTAGGGGAGATAGTGCTATTCAGAGATAAAATTCATACCAAAAGGCAAAAATATTTTTCCATCCAGCACTTACAACATGGACCCTAAACCTGCCTAATCCCTGCTCCACATAATCACCAAAAGATAGCTGTCAAAAGTCTATGTATCTGTATAAAGCTGGAGATATTTGACACTTTGTACGTGTCCCTGAATTATCTGTCTTAGCAACGTACACCTCTGCTGAGCTGTGCAAATACAGCAAAAGGTAGGGTTCTGGTGAAACCAGTACTTACACACTATCTGAGTGTTGGAAGTAATTAATCTTCAACTGTATGAGGCTCTTTGTGATGTAAAGCAAGTGCTGACACTTTTGTGTAAACATGAAGATTAGCATATTTACAAACTGGTAGATGTTACTTTGATCAGTGGCTGCTTGCACTGGAAAGGCATGCTGGCATGCGGGTTTGCTCTTCATGTGACAAAGACGTCTAATCCTTTTACACTATTCTCAGATCCATATTTAGAATTCTGACTTGTGTTTTCTATATCCACTTGAGCTCACTGTTTGGTTTGTTTAGCAGTGTTCATCCACTCTTTATACTCACTAGTGACTCATTCCAGTTTGTTTTCTTTGCAAAGCAAGCAGTAAAATTCCAAAGTAGTAAATGACCTGGGTGAAAAACCCTTAAACTCCTTTCGATTTAATTACTAAAGCAAATTGGAACCACTTGCAGTCAGGCTTTTTGATGGCCCGTATAAAGATCTTCACTGTGTTCCTTCTTGTTTTTAAGTGAGTTAGTGTGAAAATTAGCCAACCCAGCTCCAGCCTACTTCTAATGCTATTGCAGCAAGATTTTTGTTTCTGTGTGCATTTAAACTCATCTGGAAGACTTTGAAAGAGGCATCCTAGGTGCTTGTTTTTATTCATTGTAATTTAATGGTAAACTGTAAACAATACATAATTCATTTTAGTGCAAATTATAGCTTTACATACTCTAAACTGGTTAGTGACAGGGGATCTTGTGGTAACAAGATAATGACCTGAGCAGGTTAGAACAGGCTGGGTCTTATCTTTTAAGAAGGATGAAATAATGTTATGACATTGTCAGCATATTGTCTAACATGCTAGGATGCTAGCAGCTCATTACTTGCGTGCAACCCATGTGCTTGAGTAAACGATTGCAAGATTGGCCCTTCTAGGTGTACATGCATTGGCAAGACGGGACACGCCAGGTGACCGCAGAACAACAGGAGAGATGTGTAGTTGAGGTGGGCCCACACACGCTTGCAGAGGAAAGTTGAGACTGAGTCTGTTCGGTGGGTGGGGTACCGCTGCTATTCTCAACGCTGCTGCCTTCATTTGGACACTGAGAGCAAAGTTGCTGAGCCTACCCATGGTTTTTGGAGATGGAGACACAAATCTGCTTGGTCTTGGAAGCTTTCCTGCTTTCCTCTGGCAACCTGGAGCTTTGCCTCCATCCCCAGGCACACCTGTTAACTTGTCAAAGATGAGGAAACTCCTTCTCACCAACCTACTGTCTTCTAGAAGGTGTGAGGTTCAACCTAGACTCTTTAGGCACTTGACCTGGCTCCTATCCACACACTAAAACCTCTGATCTGATTTTAGGGCTCTGACTCAGTTTCCATTTGGCAACGGCTCCCAGTGATAAATGCATGATTCAGAGACGCAGCTGCCACCCAGCTGTTTGCCCTTATGGCACAACTGGAAAGACTACTCCAGCATTTTACCAGTGTTTTAAGCTAATGTGTTGGCCTGTAAAGTTGAGATGCTGAGAGCATCCCCTTCCACCCTGCAGTACGGGGTGTAATTGCTGCTGGAGAAGGGCAGCAAGCACCTAGTTGTGGAAACAACTTCCATGAGATTGACTACAGCCTCAGTGGCTGTTGTCTGCCTTGCCCAGAGTGGTAGGCTCTCCACGCAAAATGAAAAGAAAAATAAATCTCAGCCATCTATCTAGTGTCTTTCAAATGGATCAGAGTGATAATTAATTTCATATACTAAAGGACCCCACCAGCTTTCCAGCCAAGCCAGACATCTATGCTTACAAGGCTGCCCTGAGGCTCTTTGGTGGGATATTAGACATTTTACTTTGTTAAGAGACAGCTGTGAATAACGCATAAGAAAGGCATATAATGATGTCCTGTGTCCAACATTCATTTTTCCAGGGTCAGTGTCCCAGGTGCACCACTGAGGGCAAAGTTAGCATTTTGCCCTGGAAATATCGCAGTCTGTAGTCTGCAGTCAGACAAATTTAGAGACAGGATCTGTGTTTTGATTTCTTGTTAAGCAAAGTAAGCAGGTGAAGTGCTCAGAAAAGAAAGTGATATACTTTTCTTGTGTTACTTGCAGAGCGTCACATGTATGTTAGATCTATTACTGATTAAAACTCTTGTTAAACCGAGGATCAAAAAGAAAGCTCGACACCTCATTTAGCTCTTTTCATGACTGGATTAGCCTAAATAGAACAACTTGTCTATACGGGAACAGCACAGACACTTAATTTTAAAAAATATTTTCCTATCTAGGCAGAGAAACTGCGAATAGAGTATATAAGTAAGGAGTAGGAAAATGTTTTATTTGATTGCAGTGATGAAAAATGAAAAATTATTGGGTGAAATCTTGACCCCAGCAAAGTCAACAGAAGTTTTTCCATGGTATTCAGAGAAACCTGCTGTTATTTCCTATCGATATTTAAGGGGGAAAAAACCCTCAACTTCTGCAGGTTATATTGTTACTTATTTAAAAAGGAATAGCTGGTTGCACATTTATTAACTAAAATAGTGTATTAACTGAAACCTTCCTAAGTATATATTAATCTCTGTTGTTTACAACAAGCTTTCAATATGTCTGGGTTGCTTTTAACTTAATATGCAGATTAGAAGACATGTAGTTAATATTCTAAACAAAATGGAATTTCGGTAGTTTTACTCTCAGTGCCATTATTTGTGTCTTCATCTTTTTCACATGGCAAGTGTTCAGCGCTTCTGCAACTTAAATGCACAGGCAGCCAGGGAACGCTTTGCAGCCAATACTGGAATATAAGTCTGGATCCTTCAACATGATTCCCTCCTGTTTCTCCTGTGCGGTGCTAACTATGGGCAATGGAAGAGCCCATCTCCAAGTTCCCGAGCCTGGTCTGTCTTGCAGGCCAGACCCAAACGTACATTAACATGACCACAAGTAAGCAAGGCAGGCTCAGACCCCTGGGATTGTAGCTTGACGAGGGGCTGAGAGCCAGGAGAAAATCTCTACAAAGGCTGCAAAAAGGGAATAGAGTCTCAGGGCTGCAGTAGTCCTGGATCACAGGATTTGGGGCTGGCAAGCTGATTATTCAGCTCTGTAACACTCAGAGCCCAACCATGAACATCATATGAACTTTGATGTTTTTAATGTTGTCCATGGCGATGCTGTAGGAGGCAGGACTGACCCTTCTATGCTCTCACAGGTCTTTTTTTCTGACAGTTTTTTGGGCATAAATAGATAAAAATCTTCGTTTTAGGAAAAGCATGTATTTAGGAATTTTATGATGCTAATTTCATGTTGCCCTAGAGCATTTTCTGCAAATGTTAGCATGCACATACTATTTCTGGTGATTAAAGCAGAGTATTTTGACTTTAAAGTGGCATCCTCTGAATAAATCTGTCTCCAAATGATTTATGCATGCCATTAGGATTTAGTGCTGGTAGTTGTCCCGGGAAGCCTGATCTGGTCTTTCAAGAGTTGCCTTAGCTTTATCAGTCCATTTACATGTGGTCATATTTCAACCTCCAGGAGCTTTAAAATGTTTAGTACACAGAACACAAATTTAAGCCTGTGTTTGTTTTTATTGGTGGAACCTCTTTCCTTTCTTCAACATTCTCAAATGTTCCCTGGTTTAAGTAGAGTTATCTAAGGTAAGCCACTCTTGCCCTTACCAGGGATATTCCACTTTGTTCATAAGCACATAACATAACTCTAGTCCCCAGTGATTTCATTGTGAAATTAAAACCCAGACACTCATCCAGATGTCTTAGAAGATAAGGGCAGGCCTAATCCGTATGTCACAGAGGACTTGAGGAGCAGGAATTCACCTATACATCATCACGTTGTTATTAGCCTGGACCATGGCAAGCCCAACACAAACATTTTCCACAGGGCTTGCATTCAGGCTTGGCAGTGTTAAGAAAATACCCTCCAGCAATGTGTTATTTTAGGCTGAAACAAAAGTAGACATGAATGGAAAGAGGAACAGAGAAGTATTGTTTTTATTTTCAATGTGAACCCGTAACTTGTGTTAAATGAAAATCTAAGCAACTAAGATGTAAATACCATCGTGTTCAAATGAGCTATCAAATATCAACACATTTATTTTGTGATAGAGTACTGATGCTTGTCTTAGGCACTGTGGGAAGGGCAATTTAGATAGTAGAAGCCAAAAGCTTTATCTGATTAAAACTGATATGATGATTGATTTTGACAGAGAGAAATCACTTCCATTGCAAAAAAGAAGGCAACAAAAACATTGTGCACTTGTCATTAATATGAACGGTGGCACTGAAATTAAAAACAAAATGTGGGCCCTTGAAAAAGGCAAATTTTGCCTCTATTTTTTGCAGTTCTGCCACAGAAGTCACCCCCAAAGCTGCCATAATTGTTTTATAAAATCCATGGAAAACCCTTAGGGTAGGGACTAGAACCCACCTCTCCAGCCTGCGCAGCCACCCATTTCTGTCCGTTCCTGCCTTCGCTTGCTGCTTCTCCATCTCGCCCTGCGAGCACTCCCAAAAGTGTGTAGAGAGATGTTACAGGGAAATGATGAGGCCGAGTTTGTGATTAAAACATTAAACTGGGAGTTAGCTGGTTTGGATTCAGCTCCTGCCTGCGCCACAGATGTTCTGTGTGGCCGTGGCCATGTTTTTGATGAAATTCATCCCCGTGCCGAGAGCCAGCTAGAGGCTTGGATGCCGTCTGATGCTGTGAGACAAACAAGGCTTACCCACTGGTTGAACATTATACAAGGATATTTAGAAAACTCTAAGGGCATGTAAGCTTTGTGGTGTCCTTCAGCAGAGGGCTGAACCTCTTGTTTATAGTCAATGCCTCAGTGCTCCCTCTCACCAAGCAGGAAAACTGCAAGGTTAATCACATTAACATTTGTGAAATACTACTGAAATATAAGGGACGCATAAGTGTATGACTATTAGAAGGAAAGCCTGTAGCTTTGAAATGAGCTGCCCAGAGTTTATGCACTTACTGACTAGTCTGATTCTCACAAGTATGAAAAAGTGTCCTGGAAAAATCTTCAGAAACAAAGAATAAGCTTTATTAACAAATTTTGAGGGTTGTTCTTTTTTTTTTTTTTTTTTTTAATACGAATATCAACTGTAAATTCATGCAAAGGTATTTATAAAAATCAAGACTAGAAGAAAGGGGCCCAGAAAAATGTCAGGACAGAGAAATACTTTCTCAAATGGAACGTGGGTTTGATTTTTTTTGTTTGGGGAAGCGATCCAGGTTACCCTAACAGAAAGCAGAGACACATTTCAGCTAGGGTCCCTTTGAGTACAATGCAATGGCAAAGCAGTTCAAGACCAGTTCATCTGTGTGAAAATATGACCCTGTATGAGCCTGGAGGTCAACGAAACCACTGTTGATCTGCTCCGGGCATGCTGGTCACTGCTTTAGGGTCACTTTGATTTATGTGCTTGGATTTTCCACTTCCAGAAGAATAAAATATGGGTGACTGTCTCTTAGTTGACTCTCATTTGTTGTAGGCATGCATTTTTCTCAGAAATACACGCTATATGGAAAAGTCTGATAAATTTCATGCAAGGATATAGAGTGACACTTTTATGGAAGATTAATGTATTCTCAGTCATAATTAGGAAAAAAACCATGAAAACCATGGCTTTTTTCTGGTTTCTTTTAAGCAATATATGCACTTGCCATCTCTCTCTGGTACTTAAGTGTCTCCTCATTGTTGTTTGAATGTTTAACAGTTTTTATGGACTTATTTTTAAGAATTAATGGTAACACCATTTAATGGATGGGATAGTTGAGTCAGAGGCAGACTCAGCTAAAAGAAATCTGTAGCAAACCAGAAAGTTAATAATTACTGACTGCTCTAACTCCTATCCAACTTCAAAAGTAAAATGAATGGAAGCTTTAAATTTGCTTTCTTACTCCAAAAATTACAACTGCTTCCCTGCTGAGATGTCTTGGGAGCGTTGCCACAGGTGGTCACAACTCCACAGAGAATTTGAAGCACGATCTTGAATACCTCTTGAAGTCTGGCAGGGACTCCATGGTGACTCTGTGGGCACCATTTCTGGAATGCCTTCCTGAGCATTTCGCTGGCAGGAATTGGTACCAAATAATTTCTTCCTGCTGTGCAGCACAGCTGGAGGCATCAGGAGGCACAGCACACCCTGCCTCTGACACGAGGGAGACGGGACAAAATGTTGTCTCAGCTGGCACCAAAAATTTTATTCCCTTGATCACGTCACATCATTAATTTCAATGCAATTAATACAGGGGGAATCTGAGTCAATATGTCTGGATTTTATTTTTTTTTCTGGTTTTCTGCAAACCGCAGCATTTCTGGCTTCAGGGTCACTTGTCGTTCCATTGGTGAAAACAGTCTTCCCTACAATAATTGCTATTCTAAGTACTTCTATCATCTGCTATTCTAAGTACTTCTATCAAACACCTTAATTTGTCCTACAGGACTCTTTAACCCCTTTAAACTTTCAAAAACCCTATTAAGGAAGGTCACTGCCACCTGCTTTATATGAGACTGCTGAGAGCCAGCAGTTAGGAGCAGACATGAGGCCGTGCATCTTGGAGCTCAAGAACCACTGCTCGCCCAGTGTATCAGAAAGTCTGTTTTTATTAATGCTGATGAAATTGTGCCCTGTTTTTTCTCTACCCCTATGATTAAATACATTTAAAATATACCCATGCCTTGACTTGTTTCGTCTCGTGTTAGTTAACTGATTTTGTGGCTACAAGGGAAAATAGGTGTTATTTATGGAGGATGGGATGAACAGGAAGAATACTGCAGAAGTGTAACGTATTTCTTTGCTATTAATACCTTACTTCAGACGAGCTTTTGGGTCAGGGTTGTATCTGTGTTCAGAAGGCATGAAAGAGTGGTTGAGAAAAGATGACAAGTGACTTTGCTCAGATATATATGCACCAATTTTACTGACACTTCCATTATTGAACCTGAATATCAGTTTAGAAGCAGAATTTGAACATGAGTGGACAAACAACATGTCTATGACTGTGCTGTAACTTCGGCACTGTACTTTGTTAGGGAGTTTTGCAAAACCCCGAAACCCTGGCTTTCATACAGTCTGTGAACAAAACACGGGGCTGGAGCAGCCACGGTTGTGAAATGTTCAACATGCTTCGCAGTACTTGTTCCTTAGAATAACTGCTTCACAAGCCTTCTCCTTCAAGACATCCTTAAGGCTGCTTAATACCCTCTTAGTTGACATTTCTGTCAGCACTCAGCACTGTGAAGAGTTGCTGAACTAAACCATATTAGCAGGTCTTTACAATTATTTGTAAATGTTGAGATACTCAGAAGATTATTGCACTGGTACATTGCCTTTGGTGCCTGAGGGGAGCACGAATTATATCTTATCTGCAGGAATAGCACTGAGGAGCCAGAGCGTCTTATGAGATGCTGTGGTGCTCAACCCACTTCCAATCCCATCACTGGGATTGTCAGGGTACAATTTATATCCGTGAGCAGAATGGACATATCCTCTAACATTGGAGTTTCGCATGAATCTAATGCATGGGAAATGGATTTTTTTTCTTAAATGGATAAAAATATCTTCTCATCTGAAACCTTAAACTGATGATATTTCAGAACTCCATTTGGAGAGATGGAAAAACAGATGATCTGTGTTTTTTAGAACTCTTTCTGATAGCTGGTGCTTCTTGCCTATACAGTTTGTTGAAGTATTACTGACACAAAGCATTTCAAACTTTTGACTATATATCTGACTCCAGTAAGGTTTGCCTATAATCGTCTGTATTTAACTAAGGAAAACTACTGTTTTCTGAAACTTATTAGTCCAGGATTGTCAGGACTGGAACCTGGAAGTTAGGTTCTTAAAATTACAAAGAAGTGGTCCAATTTTCAAAAGCACTGAGCAACAGCGCTGTGGAAATTGTCTAGGGTTTAAAGCTCTGGGAAAAGGTCAGGCTGGTTGTTTTGTAACCTAAATTTAAGCTCCTATGTACTAAAAATGACAAGGAAGAAATATCCCATATCATAAGCCAGTTCTTTAAAGAGAGACATACTTTTACCAACTGCTTAATTGAAAGCAAAGCTTATTTATATACATATGAGAGGAACGTATTTATGTTTGTGGTTATGCCGTCTGTGTAATTTCCAACTTAAAAGGATGTCAATTATTGCGTAACTCTACTGGCCACTGCACCATTTACACTGGCTCCTAAAGTAAAAAATAAAATTTGTGATACTTTTTATAGTTGTATATCTATTTATCTCTTGTCTGTCTGCTGCTGGGAGCTGCTGAGAGACCTGCTGGCGTGCCTTATGGATCTGGCGACAGGAAAGACTGACTGTCACAAAACATTCTCAGCTCTTCTGTGCCAGGGCATTGCAACGGGAGGCTGTGGGGAGCTTCCATCTGACTGTAATGTGAGAGACTCTCAACGCTGTGCGCGTTGCCTGTGATGGAGGCTGAAAATTAAGGGCATTATCTCACCACACAGCCTCACCGATAGAGGCTCCACTTGAGATTGCTGCTCCTAATTCATTCCAGGCTGAGCATGAAGGCTTCCTACCCGTAACGGGAGTGAAACCCTGCCTCGCTTCTGCTTGGGGTTCTGCCGCAGCGTCGGGTGATGGCGGATTTCATCACTGGGCGGTGTATCCTGACTTGGGCATGAGCTGGAGCACTGAAATCATAAGAAGGGCAGCAACCTGGAGGATATCATGTGTGGTAGAGGGAGGGGGCACCTGGGAGGGAGTAGAAGCAGAGATAAATGCTTCTGCCTGCAAATGCTGCCTAAAAAGGGGTCCCTTGAGTGGCAAAAGGCTTTTAATATGTGAGCTACGATTTTATCTCTGTATTTGCTTATGTTTGAGTTTGTTTATTTATGCTTTATCATGTGAAGCATGGTAGAGGATGGTGGTTTGTTCTCAGTTAGGGTAATTACTGTTATAATACAGGATCAGAGTATAATTCAGACTGGAAGGAGACTCAGGAGATGCCGAGTTTTTTTAGAGCAGAAAGTGAGGTCTGACCAGGTCGCTTAGGGCTTGATCCAGCAGGGCGATAGAAGCCTCCAGAGACAGGGACTTCACAGCCTCTCTGTGGACCCTGTGCCCTGCCTGGATGGCCCCAGGGGAGAAGTTTCTTCTAGTGGCAGCCTTGGGAATAAGAGAGAAGTCCTGACCGGGACTGCTGGCCAGGCTGCTCTCAGCGAGTGCTGATGCTCTCTAGTCCCTTTCCATCTGTGAGTGCCCCCTGTTCATGCAGTTAATGCCATAAAGCAAGTACTGACTGTATGACCATCATTCTCAGAAAGAGAGCATGCATTTCATTTTTCTCTTCTTTTTCATTAAATTGTTAAAAAGTCCTTAAGATACCAGAATAGAATTTATGTTGGGGGAGGTCCACACGCATTGAGGTGCATTTTCAAAATCACACAAGCACGAATTAACTTTCCTTTCCATTTTCATGTCTTACGTTTTGGTTTCCCAGTGTGCTTGCTTCTGTGCTACATTAGAATGGCTGCGCTGAGAGATCACCAGCCCCCCTCCACCTTTTTTTTTTTTTTCAAAAGAAAAGGAATAACACTGGCATCTCAACTGACATTTCCTCTTTCAATAAAAAACAGGTCTGCTGGTTTAAGGGGTTTGAGTAAACCACTACAGGACAATAATAGCTGCTGTGATTTTGTAACTGGGGAAAATTTCACTCATTGCAGCGCTATGACCCCTGTGAAATCAATGATGCTGCACCGGTGTAGAAAAAAGTTTGTCCCAGTGATTTTAAAATGCCCAACACATGTCTCTGTGAGGGCTGGTGGCTGACCTGGCTAGCTTTCTGAAGCAAGTTTCCTTTGCTTCCTGGCTCTCTTCAGGAAAGGAACTGTAATAAACAGCCCTGGTTCCTGAAACTTGTTCAAAAGAAATATATAGACTGATGTGCATTGAAAGAAAACCAGCATTTTTTTATTTTAAATGAAAGGCAGAGAGGCCAAGGCTGTTAATCCTAATGTTCTGTCTGCTCTGGAGATTTTATTGCACAAGTTAAAGGTGTGTTTCTTTTCTCTTTGTGGTGCTGGTTGTGTTGGTAAGGAAACCAACGCACAATTTACCCCAGGTGAAGATATAAAAGGGGCATGTTTATTCAGAAATGCCCTCCTTCCAAGCAGAATGGCCTTGCCTGGCCTATATTTACCCAGAAGAAACTTGTCCAGATTTTCTGAACTAGAAGGAGAAGCATTGCCCAGAGGCCAGGACTGAAAAGCCCCAGCTGTCCTGGGATTGCATGCCGGGAGCATGATTTTGCACAGCTGGACCAGGGCTGGCACTCCGTACCGTCAGGGTCATTTCTTGCCAGGTCTACGGGGTACTTTCAGCCATGATGTGGCTTTCAGGTTCTGTTTAGTTTTGCTTTGCAGAATTGCCAAGTTTGCCTCTGTTTTCTACAAACTTCACAGCTCCCGGAGTCATATGAGAAGCTTAGATATTGCTAAAAGTTTTTAGGCTTTGTAGGGATAGAAAAAAGCTTCTAAGCATGAATTTCAAATGCAAACTTCACAAACAAATAAAATGAATCTTTACATTCATTGAGCTTTAACATCTCCTAGTTTTCTAGGGCATCATTTCTGACTTGTGACTAGTTGAGGTTGGCAGCACTGCTGCTGGCTCTTTGTGCATTCAGGCTGCATTTATGTTTCTTGGTTTGACATATTCCTGGGAGACTTATTTCCACTCTCTGTGCATTTAGCTATAGCCTGGGCAAGGCAAGAGAGACTATTTTTCAACTCATGGTTTTTCTTTCCCCTTACTTTAGCCTCAACCTTTCTATCTTTTAGGATAGTAATTTGGCTATTATTCTGAAAACACATTCACTGCTGAGTACAATTATTGGTGGTAAGTTCTACATATCACTGGATAAGTATTGACACTGGACAGACTGGAGGAATATTTTGACAGTAGCAGGCAAAGTATTAGAAGTAAAATTAGAACATGCAATAAATTTGAACCTGCGTGATATTTTGCATGTTGGAGTTTTTCTTAAGTTTTCTTCTGGTGTCACACATACGTTGCCTCCTCTTGAAAACAGGAGGAACATAAAGTTTTCTGTGAATTTTAAAAACAGAAAAGTTTTCATTTGTGTCAGGACAGACCTTGGTTAGAGGTGTTATAGAAAGTAATAGGAGACTGAGGTTGACAGCTGAAGGCCCATGCTGTAACTGTCAGATCCTAGTAGATGGTCATCTGTTTTGTCACAGGGCACAATTTTCCCGACTTCTACTTAAACTATTGGTTTCTGATCAATACAAAGATAGGTCTGATTTCTGGATCTTGGCCAAAGACTCTGAAGTCTTGTAAATTATATTTTACAGGTTTTCTAAAAGAGAAAAGACAAGAACTCTTTTCTCTGGCCAGGTAAATGTGTGACTATAATAGTATCCTTGAAGTGTTTTCCTTCGCATGCGTAGAAGTCCCTTAAATATAAGGCTCCAAAGAACCGCACCCGAGAAGATCTAAGGTAATTTAGTTGTTAGTGCTATGCTGGAATTTTTTTGTTCCATGAGTGTTTGTCTAATAGGGCATGGTTGAAATGACCCTCTTAAAATCTACCGTTAAAACCTGAAATGGCACAAGCCTGAATCATGCAAGCAAAAGGACCTTGGATTTCTGCGCTTGAGTCTCTTGGCATAGGCAGAACATCCAGAAAACAGAGTTTTAATCAGTAGAAATGCTCCCAAATTCTACAGGTGTGTTGCTGTAGACCACAGTCTGAACATGTCTCCCTTCTTTCCTACCCGACAGTAGATTCATATTGGAACATGTCCAGCGCTTTAATGAATTACAAACCTGTAAAATATTTCTTTCCCTCTGCCTGCGGTAACTGCTCTTTAACCTGGCAGTGAGACTGGGTACAAATAGGCACTTGAGACTGACTTATGGGCCAATATGCTCCGTGTGGAAACAGGGGCTGTGCCACGGAGCCGGTCCACTACACCTTGGCCGCGCACCCAAACACGGTGCCAAAGGATGGAGAGAACCCCCATGGCCGTGCTTGACACCAAGCACACGTGTGGGAGCTTCTTGCCAGACCAGGTGGGCACGAGTCAGCTCAGCCGGGAGCAGAGGAGAGGCAGGGAAAGGCATTCCCAGCATTCCTGCTCCTGCGCCGCACGGGGAGAGCCGTGCCAAACAACATATGCGCCGTTGGCATCTCCAATTACTTCTGCTTCTGTAAGTCATGAACCATTCCACCAAAGCCAATGGCACCTCATTAATGTTAAACTGATGTGAATAAAAGGCAACTGGGACATATATGTTTCCATACCTTTATACCGCTGGGTCTGATTCTACTTTTGCTCACACCGGTTTGATATTGATACGATTCCTCTGGCTTCCATGACATGAATCTGTATTTAACCTGGGTCAGCAAGATCTCAGTCAGCTTCATTTACTTCAAAAATGTGTGCCTGGAGCTGTTGGGAAAGGATGGGTCTATAAAAGAAGAACAGGAGATGGGAGGTAAGAATAGGAAAGGGATCAAGGAACAGGTTTGTATTTCTTGTCCTTGTTTGCCTACAGTTTGTTGCCTTTGTCAGTGAAAAATGGGAGAGATGAAAGAAGGGAATGCCTCTTGAGTTAGTGGTTGTCTTCAGGCTGAGCAAAGCCCTGGGGTAGAAGCATGTTAGTCCTCCCTCTTTCCCTCGTTTCAGCTGTTCTGTGTGTTGGAAAAAAAAACAACAACCCTTCTTTTTTTCCAATACAAAATAGGAAAGAACTACAAGGAAACCAAGCAGATTATTTTTTCCACTTTGCCTTAGGGTTTCCTGGAATTTTTGCTACTGTACATTTATTTAAAGTAACCCTATCTGTTTAAATACATGCTGATCTTTGGTTGCTCTGAGATCAGAATCAGCCCCGAAGAATGCCTTTTGCTTGCAGTCATTTTTGTATTGTCAGTTCCTCCTCCTCACCCCCGCCACGCTGACCTCCGGGGTATCAGGTGACAGTAGGATAAACTGCAACACATGTGGTCCTGGCCAGAAGGCAAGCTATGATCCAGAGCGATACAGAAATTGTGATCTGTTGTCAATCTCCTCAAGGATGACGAAGCAATCTGTTTCCAAATGAAGGTAGATGTAAGATAAATTCTTTGACTGCTATTATATTTTTCTTGGCATTAACCAGACACTATTACTGTTTTGTGGCTTTGTCTCCACCAATTATGAACTAAAATAACATCATCTGCTGCAAAGTGTCCTGATCCAAAACTCCTATGCCTCTGCGCAGTGACATTGTGAATTAGTAAAATCAACTCCAATGATTCATTAATACATGTTTAATAAGACTCCGCAAAGTTATGTCAGGCACTTAGAGAAGATGTTTGGAAATAAAGGCTCAATTCTTCAGTGTCTAACCCCTATGAACTACCCCCTTAATTTTGCTGAAACAATACGTGCAGCTAAGGGTTCGCTGGATCTCTGGAAAGTATTTGTTGTGCACACTATTTAAATATTCTGTGCAATTGTCAACATTACGTACCCGAAAAGAAAACAAATCTTTTATAGTGAAACGTAGGAAGTTATGCAATAAACTGAAATTTATTGTCTAATCCTCCAACCAAGCTATTGCAAAGCAAATGGAATTAATTAAGATTTTTGTTGGCTGTCTCAATTTAACAATAAACATATTTTTATGTGAGCAATGTGTGTATATCATGAAAATATTTCAAGGAAAAATAAGTTATTCAAATGGAGCAGCTTTGTTGTAAATCATACCGTAATTTTTTTTTAAAATATAATTTATATCAGTATCATTTGTTAGAACTGGGAAAATACTCAAAGCTTTTTAAAAAGGTAAAATGATTTACTTTTTTATTGTCTAGACTGTGTGTAAGCCATTGCTAATTAATACTGCCCTTTCTGAAGGCTTTGCAACAGGCGTAACTCAAACAAACCAATTATAAATGATTTTTCAATGTAAACTTTTAACAGCATAGCCTAAGGGCTTGCTCAACATAAAAGTACAATTTAGAAAACATAAGTTTTAACTAAGGTCAGGATATATCAGGTGATGATGGATGTACATGTAAAAACATCTGACTCTGGAATGACAACGTTTTCTTCAAGACTAAGCAAAATGTTGGTGGCAGCGATAAGTAGAATGAAAAATAGCCTTCAATGAACTAGCCAGAAGGTTTGGGTTTGGGGTCTGAGTTGCTGGGTGGGTTTTTTTGTGGCGGTGTTTTGGTTTTCTCCACAGTTTTGCGAATTAGAGTTCCAGGGACGCTGGAGAGTATACTCTGAGTTTTAGACCTATTTTCTACAGCAGGCCCACGAGAAATTCAGACTTTTCAATGCCATCTGCTGTCTTGGGTCTCAGCTAGAAATGAGCCCCCTTTCTGTCTTTTCCTCGCTGCTCGAGCAGAGCCCCTCCGCTGTGGGACTGTGCCACATGGTGCAGCACTGGCTTCTGTTGGTGACACACATCATCTGGCTTTAAGTTTCCAGCTACCGAATGGGAAACATCATGGCTCTGTGATGTGAAGCACTGATCCACTATACCCTAACGTCACAGGTTTAAGCTTGTTTACCATTTTGGAGGGGTTGAGCCTGGGGAGAGGATCCCTGTTTGAATAGGTGGCGGTTGACTGCTCCACGCTGTCTTTAAGAATATTCATCCTTATTGTCTGTCTTTCAACAGCCTGAGTGAAACTGGCACGAGCTCACATCATGTGCTGTATCTAATTTGGTAGAAGCAGTCACGTGTCCATAGTGTGATCTGTATCAGATTTGTACTGCTGAGTCATCTGGTATCAATTCTTGGGGAGTGAAGGCTCCATAGCTGCAGACCTTCACATGTTCCCAGAGCTCCCGCTCCCATCTTGTAACCCATATATCACAGTCCTGCCACAGCCCTGCTCCTCTGCCATCTGCCCAACTCACCCAGCGCCTCTCCTGGAGCTCAGGAGCATCTTTTCCCAGACACACAAGTCACCTCATCCCTAACTCAGCAGTCCAGTAAGTCACACAGGCTTTGTAAATGATTCCTCAACCTCTCACTCTTCACTGTAGACAGAATAAGATATCAGAGGTCATCAATACATCTCCCATTCTCTTTCAGGAAGTCCATAACCTCACCTCCCTTCACATGTGGTTTCTCCACAGCCTCTTGCAAAGAGGTTGGAGAAAATTGGTTTTTATCAAGCCATTTCCTTCTCCTCTCAGCTGAAAACCATTGTCCTGGTCATCAACACCCCACCCGCTGTGCCTGCGCCTGCCGCCTCCACCTGCAAGATGGAATGGTTTCACAAAATGTGGATGGAAACCGTACGCTGGAGCCAGGTCACCAGGTTGTCAGCCAAGCTCTGACTGAAGGCTTGTCATTTTGTTGAAGTAAAAAACTAACTTTGCTGATGAAGTAAAGGCTAATTAATTTTATTTTTAATAAAAACACTGCCACCTTCAATATTTATTAGAATTCCAACCTTACTGACCAAAGTGTGTTTATATAGTACCTTAGTTGCTGCTGAAACTCTGAGTGCTACTGGGAAAACCAAAAAATTACGTTAGTTGAATTAGAAACATTTATAACTTCTGCTATCATACTTATTTGTTCTCTCTCCTTGTGAGCGGAGTCATTCCACTGATGTGGTCTCCCCTCTTTTTTCTTGTCATCTATAATTACATTGAAGGGATTAATAATCGTACATTTTATCCAGTGTCTCAGCTTGATGACAGGGCATTGTTTAATGAGAGCACAATTGGTGTCCTGGCTCTTTGGGAGAGCCAACGCAGTGCTCGCAGTGGAAATCACTGAAAATAAACATGTGGGAGCTTAAGCGCTCTTTAATAACTCCTTCTGCTTGTTTGGTTAGCAATTTTGATGATTTTTGTCCGTTGTGCCTGGCGCTGCTGCTGGAGAGGCATGGTTATTTATGGTGCCAGAGGAGGTTACGATCTCTTTATATAAACTAGGGGACAGAGGTAAAATATGGTAAGTTCTGAGTCATAGAAAGTGTTTTAATTTTACAGCTCTAAGGCCAAAACCAAACATCCACAAACAAGAAGCACAGGGTGGTTATTTTTCTCCCCAAGTTTTAAATCATTAAGAAATAACTGTTGATATCATTAGTATTAACCATTAGATCAAGAATTAGCCATTAGACTATAATAGAATGAAGATACCGATGTGCCAAGTACCTAGAAAAACTGTGGATTTGTTACATAGGCACGCTTTGTCCTGTCTGTAGCTTTTATTTCTAGTTAGGTATTTAGGTTATATTCGCTAACGGCAAGATGATGTTACCAAATGGGACTGCCTGTGCGTTGGAAACAACTGCTCGATTATTTCCTTCTCAGAGGTGCCGTGGTTGATGCACTTGTATGGAGCTTGGGACCTTTGTCTGAAACAAAGGGTTTAGAAAGGTCTCAGCGGGGTGAGATGCATACTGCTCACAGCATTGTAGTCCTCGAGAGTTATGACTTATGCAGTAATCATGAATTTTTTTAGCGAGCACTTGTCTGCCTTTTGTGCCCCGGCGGTGTCCTGGAGTGCTTGCCCTGCCAGGGGACATGGACTGTTTCCCTCTGGGAAGGGCTCAGCCTCACCACAGCAGAGAGCACTACCCCAAACCCCGCTTTTCCTGCTCTCAACCTAACAGGAATCTGCAGGAGCTTTGCTTTGCGGTGTGTGATGGCTGCAGCATTTCCTGCGCCTGGGCTCAGCCGGAGCAGAGCAGGGAGGGAAAGCCCTAATCACCTGTGCCTCAGCGTTTGTCACCTAGCTGGGCAGCCCAGCATGTAGCTCCTAGCTGGCAGCATGCCCTGTGTGCGCCGGGGATTAGCGCAGGGGACAGAGTTACACTGTCCAGAAACTTTGCCATAAGTGAAGTGAAACATCACTATAAATTGGGAGAGAGCCTGAGAGCACCTGTTGAGTTCTCAAACAAGGGTTGGCCGGTCCTCAGAGCTGTGAGTGGAGCTCAGGGTACCAGTGTTGGTCCTGGGTGCTGGTCCAAGGCCCTGGAGAACCAGAATTAGCGCTCCGGTACCCGGCATCTTGTCGCATGGCCGTGGCACAGCCTTGGGTCCTGTCCTGGGGACAGGTTGCTCTCAGGTGCTAATTTTCAAGGGACTCGGACTCTGGTTCCAACTCAGGCACTGAATACACCACCTGGTGTCAACCTCCACTGGGGTGGCACCTCTCCTGTAAATGCATTGGTGAAGGACAGGGCACAATGTTCCCCAGACCTTATTAACGAGGGAAGTAGTTTTCCCTCAGACCTTCTGCAGATAACCAGCATCCTACCAAGCAGTCTGGAACGCACTCTGTCCTCTTGCATTATATGAGTGAGTCAGACTTTTGCATAATATATTTAATTTGTAACTTATGTATGTGGTAATTTGGGAGACATTTGAGTAGGACGTTTCCTTTTCTTGTTAATGCTAGTGCTTGAAATGATGGAAGTTTATTCTTTCTCAAGTGAAGTCCACGGGGAAGGGTGGCCAAGAGCTCAGGCTGTGGGGGCCAGCAGTATGTTCAACGAAAGTACATATTAATTTACAATACAAGGGAGGGCTTTTTTTTTTTCCTTTTTCTGCACCCATTTTATTTTTCAACGTCAGAAGCCAGCTTTGAAAGACAAGAGTAGTATTTTTTTGAACAAACTCCCTTTTTCCTTCAATTTAACTGGCTGTTTTACATGCTTCCACAGGGCCTGCTGAGGAGGGGGGAATCGTTTGAGATGAGATTTGCTCCTGCCCTCCCAGAAGGGTCCTGCCTTCCTTACCTCCTTTGGTTTAGGGCAGTTTTTTATATACCATTATTTGTAATTTATCTAACATAATCTTAATTTATTATATTATACATTTTATTCACTAATTAAATTAATGAATACAGTACCCAAAATGATAACCTAATTTTATTTATTATCTTACCTATTTTTTATAACAATATAATTTATTATTTCGTATTTAGAACTTTTATTTCTCTTTTTTCAGATGGTTGGAAACTGTTGAGATATGAAGAAATATCAAGAAACAAATATCTAGGGCACCCTGCAGGAGTCATTGCTGATTCAAGGGTTAGCCTAGATGTTGCTCCTCACGCCTACAGTCCCGACAGCCTCTTGTCTTCCTCTCTACGTGGTCATCTGCACTAGCTCAGTACTTTACCCCCACTTTTCGCCTGCTCCGCATCAGTGGTACTTGCACACCATCTGCTCTGAGAGGCCTTGCAAGGAAGTGCCCTGCAAATCGCCGTGTGGTTTGCAGACTGAATTCCCTGATGACACTCTCATTAATAGTTCTTGCTGCCAAATGCTGTTGGCTCTTACTTTCAGAACTGTCTGCATTAATAACAAGTACCTCCACTTGGAAATTGTTTACGTGAAGTATTGTGCTCCTGTCACTGCCACAGACAGCAGCTCCGGACTGGGTGAGAGGGAGACTCTGCAATGAATTCCCAGAGCATGCTGCGACTGCCGGGCTGTCCCGTCGGCAGCCCACCCCTGCCCAAGGGGATGCTGCATGGCAAAGAGATTACGGAAGAGTTTCCCAGCAGCGCTATAGCTTCCTTCCCACAACCCAGGCACGTTAGGGGCTAAAATCTTCAGGACAAACTGAGTGCAAATTGATGTTATCAATACATTTGGGTCCAGGAGGAGATTGGACAGGTTTTTCTCTTTGAGGAGATATATCTCTCTGGATGTTACGCGGGGAGGGGGGGCGCACATGGGAGGCACAATGACACTAGGCAAGACCAGTAGCAATGACCAGCAGAAGCAAATGCCAGACAATGGTTCTCTCTGCAGGATGCCTCTACGGAGAGCTGCAAATTTCCATACCCTACTGGCCGCCCTGCCTGAGACGATAAGTGCTTGAGTACTGCACGGTAAAAAAGTCCTGGGAAAAGCAGAACTATTTCTTGTGATAAAGGCTGGCTGCACAGTTTGGGAAGATGAGCCTGTCAGGGATGCTGCTGCGCTCAGGCTGAACCGGTGGGAAGTGTGCCTGTTCCTAATAACTGTTGTGTGTATTTATGTGGCAGTCATTGTGCTTTGCAAGGAGGGAGTCACAGAAATAATTAGTTAAGAGCGTGAGGTTTTTGGCACAGATTCCCTTTCTCAAGTAGCTGTGATGTTCATATATAAGAAAAATTGATTTGGCATCTAGACAGGATTTCAGCACGCTCATGGTTATGGAAATCAGCTATGGGCATGGAGGAAATCTGTATATTGATTCATAAACTGACTTGATGACTTGTTCATGCTTTAATATTTTCATGGGCTTTTACCCAAAATACAAATGTCAGTAGGTACCACTTGACTGTGCTACAGCACCGTCTAAAATGGTGGGAAGAATGCAGGGAAGAAAAGGGATTTCCTATTAGACAGAAGCCTTTGCTGTCTGTGCTAATTAATTTTTTCCTTAAAGAAGAGGTTTTTTGTCATTCCCCTTGCTAATTGTTAAAATGTGCACCTATATAACACCCGGAGAAAAATGTTTTCTTATGAAAGGCCCTCAGTTTCATGGCCACTTTTTCTTTTGCAAGAGCTCAGGAAAACCAGTCCTCCTTCTACTCTCTCAACCATGTGCCAGTACTGCTAGAACTGCCACGATTGTGTGTATGTAACAGTATGGGAAGAGCTTTACTTTGGTATTGTGCAGTAAGGCAAAAGCCAGCATCGTGTGCTGACTTTTTTTTGGTCGGACTGGTTAGGTGGTGTTTAGTCAGCATCAGCACTGATCCAAGACTGTCGCATGAAAAACACTTATTCATACACTGACTCTTCATGAACATGTTTCTCTGCAGGTTTAAAATCTTAATCCCTGAATAATACCTCCGCCTGCCTCGTGGTTTTCTTTGGAGACGTTCCAGCGCTGACCAGCCTTGACCCTGTTTGACTTAAGGTATGTGGGCTCGAAATGGAGGCAGTATGGCTGCTGGCCATTATTAAAATGAACGGAAACTATGTCATGTATAATTTCATCTAAGATCCAGTGTGATAACAATATGCGACCAAATACTGATCTCATTTGCAACAGTGTGCTTCCGTTGTGACTTCAGAAGAAATCAATGGGCGTAATGTAAGATGAGTCACAACGCATACACGGTGCCATAGCAGAGCAGGATTTTCTCCATAAATAATGTCTCTTTTGGCAAGACACAGGAAAAAAAGGCTGAAAATCTATACTGTATTGAACTGCACAGTTCAGGAAAGAGGCCTTGTACATAGCAGTACATTTTTGAATGTGTAGGTTGTTCCTTGCGGACTAAATTGTCCCTTAAGACAGTTGGTTACTCATTTTCACCACATTTTGCAAGTCTTTTCCATGACTGGGGCGTAGAGCTAAAAGATCTCTGGGGCCTTGTTTGAAGCTACTGTGTTTGGACACCACCTTACATACTGAAAGCACTCATGGAGAAACCAGGAAGATGTCTCATGATGTCTCAAGGTGGACTGCTAGAAACGTGGACAAATTGTCACATCCTCAGGCAGAGACACGAAGGCCATTTTGTCATTTGGTGGTTGGCTTCTTGCTGCTTATTAAATAGTCTGCCACACTGGTGGCTAACGAGTGATTTAAATGTAGTTTGAAGGCAGCTTTTGCTTCTTTCAACTGCTATTTTAAGAAAGATGCCTTAAAATTAATTGACTGACAAACTGTATAATTGATGCTGTCTACGCAGCATGCACCAGCCAAAACTGATGGCTAGCGAGAGCACTGGCATCTTGGTAGATGCTGCGCTAAACCCTTCAGAGAACCTCTGCTTGCCCTCTCTTTATGCTCTTGGGTAGGAGAGGGCATGTTTAGTTTTCTGCTTACTCTATTCCCTTTTGTACTTGTTCATTTGCTAGGTGCATAAAGGAGAGGAGGTCACTTGTGCACATGGGATAAAGAGGTATTATGAATTCTAAAGTGTTTGCTTTATTGGGAAAAGCACAGCGAGCAGGAGAGCGCAGGAACATAATGTGTGAATTTTTAATGAATGCTGTGCCAAGTGTTTGTGCATTTTTTTTTTCTACCTGTAGCAGCTTTATTCATTTGGGAGAGTACTGCGTACAAGATATTCTTTAGTAGTATGCTGGCTGCTGTTTAGTTTTAATAAATTAAATCCTTTATATCAATGTAATATTCTTTAGACAAGCACTTCCAAGACAGATTAGAAATGAACTTAAGGGGATTAAAAGCTTCTGTTGCTAAAAACAATGTTTCAGATGGAAAATCCACTTATTTATGTCACTTTCAGTGGACTACATTTGTCTTTAATGTGTTGCTACTGCTAAAGAAAGCAGTGCTTTGCCCATGACTGCAGCCTTTCTGCTCTGCTTTACATACACAGTGATGTTTATTTTCTTCAGTACAGTAAGTCGCTTTGGGAAAGACTGATGGCTTTCCATAAAACTGCGAGCAACCATTTTCTTTCTTAGTTAGAGAAAACAAAGGATTTAATGGATCTGGCATTTTAAATAGCCTCGGTCTCTCTGTAAAGTAGCAAACTCTGCGAATGGAAGGTATGAGCAGAGAGAAAAATCCACTTTGATTTTCCCCTCGCTGCATTGTAGCAGGCTGAAAACATCAATTGGAAGGTTCTCGTTATCTGTGAAATCCTGGACATCTTGGGAGCAGCCTGCTTTAGCTGGTGTCAGCTCAGGTCTGTGCAGCAGACCGAGGGGGAGGCACTAACTCGCGAGCTGCTTCCTCTAACTCCTACCAGGTTATCTGTTTCTATATTAAACGCTTGTCCTAGTACATGGTTCAATGGTATTTCAATCCCAGTGGTGGGGCCTCTGGTACTAACCCAAAATCTCATGAGCACACCGTACAGAGATCTGATTTGGTATACCAGTACTCTGCAGGTATAAAAATTGTGGTTGGGCAGTCTGTATGTGAGATCAGATGCTGTCTGTCCATGCTCCATCAGTAGACACCCAGCTAGCATAAACAAAGTGCTTTGGTCAACCCATCAAAGCCACAGCCGTACGCCTCTCCAGACCCTCATCACGTTTGTCCTGCTGGATATCTGGTCACGCACAGATGGCCATGAACATTTACAGGCTGCCTTTCAGTCCTAGGCTCTGGTAGGAGCTTCTCATTAATCACCAACCAAGTCACACGATACCCATCTGGAAATGGCTGGCTTGCCCCCTGATGCTCTCACACTGTGAAATTTCAACAGGGCAGCATCCGCCCCTGTGGAATAAATGAGGAGGATCTCATGGGAGATGAACAACGAAGAGGTTGAATATTCTGAGTATTCAGACAATTTTAAGACCATAATCAGCCCCATAAGAGACAATCCATGTCTGGCAATCTGGACTTTCAGTTCATCTCCCGCACTACAAAAATGCACAGTTTTGGCGATTACTCCCCACAGCTGTTGAATGCAGTGAGGTCAGAGAAGGTGCCTTCTCTGGCAGAAGGTACTAGGACATGGTTCATCACCCAAAAGGATGAAAGAAGGAAGACCTCCTCTTGAGGCTCCTCGCAAAACATCCAGGAAGGGAAGGCGACTGGGGAGCCTTTGAGGACAATTTGTTTTTACCTTTTCTTAAGTGAGTTAAAAGTCTTTGGTCCACAGAAGAAATGCTCAGAGTAAAAGGAAAAATAGAATAAATTTGAGAAATTAGTATTTTAATTGGAATGAAGCCTTTCAGCCTGTTTATTGTTGCTTTTTGCACGTGAGACCATGAAACTACAGTGCTTGCTCTTTACATGGCAGCACCAAGAGCCGAGCTATAGCTTGCGGATCTGTTATTATTCAATTGCATTGCAGACAACTTGGGCAGAGGGAGACATTCAGTCCCACAACACATAAAGTTTGTCTTGGTAACTGTGTCCCTGACACAGTGCTGGATTTTGTTGTTTTAGGCACCCCCCCAAACAGTTCCAGAATAATTTCTATTCCATGATGTTTCATTATACAGTAAAGTATTATTTATTTAAATGGTTTCTGAAGTAATTTATTTCCCAGTACCTGCTTAAAACAAGATAATTTCCCTTAATGCTTTCGGGTGATTGATACTCTAGGATCCACTGTCCAGTTTCGGTCAGTCTTCAAACACTGTTAGTGTCCCCTTTCCATGCCCAGAAGCTGAGGCTCAGATTGAATCGTGGTGCATCTGATCAAGCAAGGGATACATTTTCAAAGCAATGCTCAAGGATTGAGTTGCACGACTCCGCTGGTATTCAAAAGGGCCCTACAGTGAGGCTTTGTATTAACCTTGTATTCCTGGGATTGTATGAGAATAGGCTGGTAAGCAGAAATTAAACCAACATCTTTATTTTTAATTATTTGAATTATTTTGTTCTGGTTTGTTTTCTGAAGCCAGATTTCACTCCTTTCCCCAAAACCACATTTTTTGCTAGTCATAGCATTTATCAGACATCTAAATCCTCTTATATTGCACACGATAACAAGCGCTGACTGTTTTAGAGTGGAGAGGGTAGATTCATTTTCTGCGCAATAATGATGGGCTCTTCTGTCAGTGTAGCCACTATGTGGGCACTGGTCATAACCCCTGGGGATAAAACTTATGTACATTGCTACACGGCTTATCTCAAAAAGAAAAAAACCTTATCATTCAAGAAAAAAATACATAATTAGGATCAGGGCTGGAATTTCACTGGGAAATGTGGTGTAAAAATGCTTCTCATTTTAAATTAAGCTTTCAATGGCAAGTGCTTGGCTTTCAGCAACTCCTCTGAAACTCTTTTAATTGAAGTTCCATGAAAATCTGGGGAGTTCAGCTCAAGTTCACCTCCCAAACCCATCCTGATTTCATTAAAGATCTGATCTTTCTTTATTTGCCAATAAAATATATATGTGTGTGTGTGTATAAATCAGCCATATAACTGTTTTGTTGTTTTGTCTTTTTAAAGGAACATTTTCCCTTTTCTTTATGAAGGATTAATTCTGCTCTGTGCATGCAATGAGAGATAGAAGGAAGAATCCATGGGAGATCCTTCCTGCTCCCCCCAGGTTGGGATTTGGAGCGCAGGACACACTTTCTTATTGCTTCCATCATCTGACTTGTGTTCTGCGTCAGTTGTGGCAATCTCGTGATCATCTCTTCGTGGCCTGGTTAAGGACAGCACAGACTCAGGCCAGTTTCCTTAGCACTTGTGTTACTGCAGTGGAAACACCATGATCCACATGAGCTTGCCTTGATCAAGCTTGGGCTATTTCGGTGTTATTTGCGTGTCACTATTTTCTGTTCCTGTCTGTAGGACCCAATAAAGGTCTTGATTATTCGGAAGGAAGGGTCTTGCTCAGGACTTGAATCTGGACAGTGATTATTTTTTTTCTTTCTTTTAACCCTTCAGTTTCATTCCTTTTCCAGCTGCAGTGGCCAGATATGCCTGTAACGGCAACAAAGGGCTGAGGCTTTATAATATACCAAGGCATATTATCTCTTTGCTAAACCAGTCAAATAGTAAGACATGTCTTCAAAAATTATATCGATTTATCAGAGGTTTTCAATTTGGCTAGAAGGTCGTTTCAAAGCAGTGATTTTGGAGACCTTCATTTTGCCCCTTCTGGGCAGAAACCAGCGTTCCCGTTTCCTTCAAAATAAGCTCTGTTGTGTAGATTCCCGCGGGACCAAGAGGAAGGATTCCTGGGAATTGCTGGCATTCCCATTTTTATTTTGTGCGAGACTCCAGATGAAAATGTGCTGAAAACGATGTAAATCCTGAGTTCCCCAAGGCAGAGAATTGTGATACACTCGAGTCCTGTATCAGTCTACTGCGTAGCAGCTTGCCAGTGACTCCTCTCTTAGTTATCATTTGGGTACCCGGTTTTCAGTTTCGTCCCGCTCCTGGAGTAATAATTGCCGCCAGGTTCTTTTACTTTATTCTATTACTTTATTCTGTTACTGTTGCAACCACTACCTGTTCCACAATGCTCCTCGCAAGCCCTGCACGTCGCTATCTGCACTTTTAGTGAATCAGATCTCAGTGTTTCTGATCAGGGTCCAGCTGGAAATACACATCTTTGTTTCATGTATTTAATATACTCAAAACGCACTAAATGACAGTTTATAATATCATTATCAACAGTTAAAGACATTATAACTTCAAGAAATGAAAAGAAAGTGCAGCCATATGTGGAAATGCTTTATTTTGTGCACTTTTAACCCTCACAATAGTTCAGCTGCAAAAATGGGGACAGCAACGAGAGGCAGGGAGAAAATCGTACGTCTGCAAAATCATTTTTCAGCTTTCCCTCCACTGCTGTCATGAAAGAGCACTGTGCTATTTGGATGGTAAATAACAACTGAGGACTAATTTATTTTTCTTCATAAAATTATTTCTTGAATTGGATTCAAATGTGTTCCTTATTACACGGTTTGATAATTCAGTGATGCTTTCCCCCCATAACATACGAGCTGATTTAAACCTTCACTCCAAACAGCCTCGGGCTTATTAAGAACAGTGTGGACTGAGTATGGATTAGGTTTAAAAGTAATAAAAAAGTAGACCTGTTGGTTAGGTGAAAAATTCACTATCAGATTCCTGAGTGCAGCTTTCTTTTCATGTGCAAACTGCATTAAATGAGGCATTTAATTCAACAAATCCATAGTTCTGATCCACCAGAAATAGAGACTGGGTTAGTTCAATTTGTAACAAACGATCTCCATATGATCAAAGTCCTGAGAGCTGATTCCAACATACTGCTTAAATTAGTCTAACACCGAAGTGTTTGGCTCTGGGACAATATTTGGAATGTCTTACCAGAAGAAAAATTCCTCCGCACACATGGTTCCAATATCTGGGAATGCCAACCTTGCTTTTTAATGGGCTGACAGGGAGCCTCCGTGCTAACTTTCTGACTCCAAAAAGTTCTTGTGCTGTCACCCGCAAACCAGCTTGGATAATTTTTCCTTGGCTTCCTTATTAAAGCCTGAATGAAGGGATTGTGTGGCTTTCTTAATGTCACTTGGTCTGCTTGCCATAAATTCAAGCACTCATGATGAAAGCTCCACTTATATTTCGCTGGGAAATGGAATCAAGGAGAATGCACCCTCGTTCACAATAAATAACTAAAGTTGAGTTATTAAGTGTATTTCATATACCGGTGCCTTATTACATCAGCAGTTTAGATAATGGCTTCTTAAAAATACTCCTCTACTGAAATCTACGAAGAGGGGGTCGCACATAGGCGTCCCTATGCATGAAAACCGAAACAGCCGGCTAGAGCAATAACTTAGGACTGTATTAACAAATATCAAATATTTACATTTTTACATGCTGCTGTCTGTTTAGATTAAGCAACCATAGCAATAACAGCAGTCGGCAGCGAGGGCCGTATTTGCTCGAGCCCTGCCAGGGAATTCTCAGCTGGGATTGTTTGTTTGCTTTGTGCAATGAAGACTGGAGCTGTTTACATTGTAGCTCCAGTTTTAGAGAGTGCTAATTACGCTCTGCTGCTGAACCCCTCCATTTCTCCGAACCGCCTGTCCTGCAAAAATACTTTACCTCAGCCTTGGGGAGAGCAATCTGACTCGCGGCAGGCAACAAAGGGTGCCCCAGCGCTTTACTTTTTTTAATGTGGTAAGCGGCGCTAAATGGAAGTTCATGCCTTTAAGTCCGCTTGCCTTTTTTTTTTTTTTTTTTTTTGAAGGGATGGACAAGATTTTCAGTCATTGGCTGAATCGCCTCTCGCAATTTTACTGCTTTTTATGGAACTTCTTAATGTAAAATTGGCTCATATGGTTCAGCTAGAAGCGTGCATAGTATGTATCTATCTGTCTATTTACATACATTAAACACGCGTATCTTTCTTTACATTTTCTCTCTATTATTGTATGTGCAGTGGGATGTAATAAATTGACACTTACCCAGGAACAGACGGAGCTGACAGTGAGTAAACGCCCTGATTAGCATGTTATTGTCATAACTTTGCAGTTCCTTCCTGATTAGTTAAAATATATGTTGTATGCCTGTGAGATTATTTTTGAATCTGTGCTCAGCATTGCTCGATACTTTATAACGGCCAGAACGGGAGAAGGAGGCAGGATGAAAGATGAAAGGCTGGCACTCAGAAATTCAGCAAACCCACTGTTTTCATGGTAACTATTCTGAACAGGTGGCTAAGTAAGCCAATTAAACAGACTTTAAGAACAAATTATGATAGTAATCCATTGTCTGGGATCATTGAAATGCACTGTGTGGAATCTGTTCCCCAGAGCCGCCTGAATAATGAAAATCTATTTTTGTATAATTTTATTGTTTTCCTATCTTCATTAAATATTCAAAGGATCTCACTCTCTTTTTTTTTTTTTTTTTTCCTTAGGAGCGGATGGAGGGGAAAGGAGAGAGAGCTTTTTCCAGAATTTTTGAAAAAGGGTGCAATCTGATTAAAACCAAAATTATTAACATGTAAGAACATATTTTCCTTCAAACAAAACAAGAGTTTGCTAACAAAATTTTATAACTATTTTAGAAAAAGATTTTTTTTTTATTGTAAGTTGAAAACCTTCAATAACTTCATAGACATGAATGAACAAAAGCTACAAGTCATTCCGACAGAAACATTTTGATCAAAAAAAGTGCCCTGCAAAGGCCAGTAAAGAAAGTGTGAAACATGAGAGGAACCAATTATAGGCCTAGTGGCTTCAGCGGAGGGCTCCAGAGATGTGGGGGCTTCTCTCCAGTTTGGGGGAAGGACTACCCAAGGATGGGGACAACGCTGCAAACTGTCTGCTTGAGCTGATTCAGGCCTCGCAATATCAAATCTTCCATGTCGTTGGCATAGCTTGAAAGTTAACACAGGTCCTGACAACTTTTCAGCTGTAACTAGTAGTCTCCAACACAGACCATCTCCTCTGCATGGTCTTGCTCGGTGATACACCGGTGTTGATTAAAAAACACACCAAAGACTGACAAACATCACTCTATAAATATATTACGGGGAGAGAAATAGTAAATTTCTGCTTTTTGTTTCTTTTTCTTTTTAGATCCGGGACGGAAAAAGAGTTCTCCGGAATGATTTCAGGCCATTGTACAGCAACAGCTCCGAGTTGCCACGTAGGGCTGCATTTGAACCGCTGACCTAGGAACAAAATAAATTATGTGTAGGCTGAGGTATGGAGATGGTGAGTGACAAGAATAGCTCTCAGAAATGGTTTTCAAGAGATTCTGTATTCATTTAAGTAATGTAACTGTTTAGCCAATTTATTCATTTGACAAGTTCCTTTTTAACCATCCTAATTCACCATTTAGCCTAAGATGGCCTTCATTAGTTTATTAGATATTCATCGAAAGAGATTTTAGCATAAATACAGTTCCAGAGAGGATTACCGCCCAGGGAATCTATTCTTTTAACCTACTTATTCGGCTATCGAGTATTTGTTGAAATGGGCTCCTATTTACTTAGTCTCTTAATGAAGTCTACAAAAGCTTTTCTGCAAAGGGAATATTGTTTTGTCAAAATTAGCTTACTTAAGTAGTTTTCAAAGTGGTCTGAGAACAAAGATTTCAAAGCTGCAGCTCCAGCCTAATATTTACTTTTTACACTGTACAGTAGTTTAGACTTGCCAGAAAAAGTGCACTTGCTTTTTTGTTTTGTTTTGTTTAAATTTCTCTGCCTCTAGTTGTGAGATATATATGTCATTTCTAGGGGTATGGAACTAATTGAGGAATATGTCCTGCCCTTGTTGAGGTGAACAGGGCAGATAAATAAAAACTCCATTGGACATAAATCTCCTTCACTAACATCAAAGAAACAGGATCCTGCTAAGTGTATTTGTATAATGCAGTAATTTATGCAAAAAGCAGCTTTTGTCAGCAATGCAACAAAGCAGCTTTGATAAATGTCCCCTAATTTATTGTCATGTATCTCAAATCAAAGTAAAACATTTACAGCCTGCACACTGAAGGAACCCAGGCCCAGGGTACTTAAAGGGTTTCTCTCCCTTTCCATCTCCCCCCCCCTTTTTTTTTTTAAAGTACAAAAAGCTAAGTTGGGCAAAAGGTTAAAAAGGATCTGTTTTGAATGCTAAGTACTTTATACAAATTATGGGAAAAAAATAATAATGAAGCTGCTTAAAGAATGACAGAAAAGCCTGTACAAATTCAGATTAAAAAATCTGCTTAGCTTTTCTCTTATGGGTGGTGTTTGACGAATCATAATGTGGACGCTAATTGTCTTTTACAGGGACCATTCCAGTTTCTCAGGTTTTGGAGGAATAAAATGTTGACTGTAAGATGATGGCTGTTTGGAGTCAGTGCTTCCCTTCCCGCTTCGCCTGTGGATTCTTCGGAGCAGCTGTCTTTCATATGCATGGCACATTTTGGAAGTCAGATCAAGTGTGAGTCGTTGGGGGGAACTTTTATTACTTACTTTAGGCAGGAAAATCACACCCCAGAAGAAGAGAAGGCCAACAGTGCCATGAGCTCCATCCCCACCGCAGGGCTGATGGTACTTCTGTGGTGCAGAAACGTGTTGGCTTTTCTCCTTACTTCTTGGGATAATTACTAGACCTACTGGTTTGACATAGTCAAGCAGACTGCTTGGCCTTGTGTCATCTTGCATTGCACAAAAATTGTACAAAGGACCATTTTATGATTCAAGGGTATCATGAAGGGATATGGCTGACAAGGCGCAGTCTGAAATGGGCCCGACATGATGTTTGTTAGTGGTGTGAGCAGTTAAGTCCTTGCGTGGGCGAGCGTGTGGGAGCTGCCGTGTCCGTAGCCATGTCCCCTGTCAGGAGGTCCCTGCAGGAGCCCTTCTCCAGCCAGATGTTCCACCTCCAGCTGAGCACTGCAGGGCCCTCTCTGCTGAGATCAGAAGAGAAAAATCAGCTACAAAGGGGCTCCTCACACCCTCAGGGCTGCTGCTGAGGTTGCAGGAGCTATACACCAGGGAAGGCCTGAAATCAGCTGGTTGGAGAGAGACCATCTAATGCCTATCAATCAGATGATAAATTAAAACTACATGGGCTTTTCAGTCACCCACAGCATCTTTCAGTTAAAAAGACCGAAAGTGATATGGCTCCTCCTCAAGCCCCTTTGATATTTAGGGGGAGCGATAAATTAAGTTCTGTTTCAGCAGAGATCTAGCACGGCTCCACATGTCAGTTTGCTTCAGAAGTAGACAGCATTTCTATGTTTTTTACTTAGAAAGCTCTGTTTATAATAAAACAAACATACAGCTTCAGGAGTATAATATCCTTTGAGTGGAGTTGTTTCAAAGTGTTTTACAACCCATCTGGTAGACTGACTCTAACCATTAGGCATGTTCTTGGAGAAAATGCCTTATTCACACAGATAGTAGTATGGTTCTGGTATTGCAAACCAGAAGAACGAAACTTTGCAAAGCCAGGCCTGCTGCACCATAAAACAGAGACACGGAGTTCACTGAGAAAGTGAAAAGGAGCAGTTGTTAAAAAAAAAAAAAAAAGAAAAGGGTTTTATTTTCTTTGTATGAAAGTTCTGCCTGTTGGGAATGAGTCTGCCTCTCCCAGCACCAGCTTGCCTCTTGAAGGAGCGCAAGTCGTCTGTACTATGGAGCAATTCACTGTAATTTCTTCTGCATGTCTGTCTTTGTTGCTGTTGTCATTAAGGCACATATTAAGATTATAAGTTAATATCATAATTACTAGGTTTACAATTAAAATTTGGTAAAAGTAGCTACAGTCAATGAAATGAGAGCTGTTCATGTTAAAAGCATCAAAAATATGCTTAACAAAGCTAATTGTAAATATTATGAATGTACCGTTTGAATCACAGGAAAGCCCAGAGGCCTTTGTCAGGTGTAAGGCTCAAGGAATAGTCTCCAGGAACAGGCAGTTTAAAAAAAAAAGACCAACACCCGCCCCCCCCCCCGCCCCGGCCCCGAGAAATGCACAGCTAACTCCATGCAAGGCTATGTCCTCATCACAGGGTCAAGCAGAATGTGGTACAACAGCGCCAGGACTGAAACAACAGCCCAAGTGGGGATATGATGTCTATGTATATGTGTATGTGTACACGTGTACATGTATGTATGCAGAGTAAATCATGTGTGTATACATACCTTTATGCATATACAGAGACACACACCCTATATATATGTGTGCTATATATATACACATATACGTATCTATGTATCTATAAGTATACATAGATATAAATATACATACACATACACACATACAGTGTGTGTAGCTATGCAGCACACCTGCTAAGACTCAATTATAAAATACAAGCTTTCTGAGCATCTGGGTGCCCGCCTTGTGGGAGATGCACTGGTAGGAGGGGAGCCGTGTGCGCAGTGGGTCTGGCGAGGCGGGGAGCAAAGACCAGTGGGTGCTGGGAAGGGTGCCATGGCTGCACTGGAGGAACTCACAAACAGAGGACAAAAACCATTGCAGTTTGTCCCGCGAGGAATGGTGATGAGCAGAGTAAGAATTCTCAAAGGACAGTATCACCAGTGGTACCAGCGCTGTGCCATGTTGGGTAGTGGGGACCACTAGGTCCATTTAGCCTGACCTCTTGGGAAAGTGATGCCCAGCCTGTGCTCGCTGCATCTTTAAAAACTTCCATTGAACCATCTTGACAATTTGCCCTCCTAACCGCAGCGTACCGTGGCTTCCCACCCTCAGTGTGGAGCGTTGCCTGTTGCTGGACACTGAAACCCCAGCGCTGAGATGCTGGCCTGCGTGCAGGCTGTGGTGGCCGAGCTGCAAGTCAGCGGCCATCGCTGTGCCCTGCATGCGGGAAAGGGGCACACCTTGACCAAACAAAACCCTTCAAATGCTTCACGTGACGTATCGCATTTTAGATACTGCTAATTGATCTAACGCATGACAAATGATGTAAACCAATGCTTGACAAAGGTATATAAACAACAAAAGGTTTAGAGGGATATTATCTAACCGGTGATATTCTGTGGGCAGAAGGAGACTAAGCACAAGGAGCAAACCATTACATGAGATCTTTAAATTTGATTTTATAGACAGAAACAAAAAGGAGAACAACGTGCCTGGAGATCATGAAAAAAAGGTGAAATAGAGCCATGGTCAGCAGAGCTCTTGAGCAGGTATGTCACGTTAAAAATACAGTCTCCTACAGCTTTTCATGAATGACTGCTCAGGTGTGGGTGTGCTGCCCTGATGCGGAGTTGAGTGGTGGCCTACGCTTGGAGTTTGGCATCAAAGGGTACTTACACCTTCTTGTCAATATATTCTGCCTCTTGCTTTCCATATATACTTTTTTTTTCTTGCTTGTTACAGCAATAAACTGTTTCCGTTTCTGAGCAGAGCCCCCGATGGCTGCACTTCTTTGTCACCCCACCAAAGCCCCCAGCCACTGCCGCGTCCTGCCCGCAGGGCTGGAGACATGTGCGTGTGTGCTCGTTTGGGCTTCATCTTCATGAGGGGGTGATGCTGGTGTGCCAAAAAAAGTTTGGATTTTGCATGGCAAAAGGGGTCAAACACTGTGATCTTGGTAAAGAAGTCTTCCTTTAGCACATTTCCTTAACTTTTTGAGTAAGTGAAACCATGAAACCTTCCCCTGTTCTGTGTTTCCTTTTCACACCGATAAAAGCTTTCCAGACCCAGTTAGCAACCACTCACTTTCACTTTCTTCTTAGTACCACAAAAAAAATGGGAATTGCAGTTTTGCTAACATTTCAGGAAGGTGCCTGTGTTTTTCACAGTTAAATTAGCAGCAAATCTTGAAATATAAATCTATACGTTAACCAGATAAGCTGCAGGCTATGTGTTACAGAAGGAAAAACCTACCCACGGTGTGCTCTTCGGCCATGGTGCCGCCCGTAGGGACGCCTGGGTGAGAGGAGGGGCAGCAAGCTGCCTGCACCCTGCCTGCACCCTGCCTGCGCCTCCAGCCCCGGCCAGGGCCATTTAAAATAATGTTAGTACTTTGTATTGACTGGAGGTTGCGATGAAATTTTATCCCAATACTTTTAAAGCAGAGACAGCTGTGAGTAGCTGTTAAATAGACACAAACAAGAGCTCAGTCCAAAATATGCATGTTCAACATAGTGCTTTATATATAAGTTGTGCTACGAGACCACAAAAATGAAGAAACCAAAACATATTAATTATTTGAAATAGAAACACTCTCTTTTTAAAGGCAGGCACCCTTTTTAGATGTCTTATTTAAGCGTTGCATTGATTTTTTAAATCTCTGAAGCCCCTTTATCTCAGTGCACTTATTTTATGAGAGTTACATTTTAACACATGGTTTTGGTTTATTATGTAATGCTTCAATAAGTAAATGCAAATTACCAATAATGATCTTTTTAATTTGAAACATAACTTGACCAAAATCAAACATTTCAAGCAAATAAACGGGAAGGGATTTTTTTCTAAAGTTTGTCTTATTTCACAAATTAGTTTCAGTGTCTGACACACACATACACATTTCAAAAAAGTTCACATTTAATGTGAGTAGGACAAATAAAAAAACCCCAACAAAATCAACACCCCCTCACCCCCCAATTTTGGAATGTGTCATTAAAACCACATGGATTTGAAATTCTTGTTCTTATACAGAAAATTGCATTAGCAGATTTTGACCTCGAGACTAAGCCAAGCTACATGTGTTAAAGGCCCAGCATCTCCGCTCTGATCCGTAGGACCGTTCCTGCATACTGACTAAATAAATGCAGCCTACTGATGTAATAGCATCCTGCATATGTCTCATATTAATGGCATTTTCCTAATAGTAATAGCATTAAAAGCCTGCCTACTTTGCTATTGAGTTACCCTATTTAGGATAATTTGCCCAGAAAGACTATCCTTGAGCAAGTGAACAGGCATATCATTTTATAACACTTAACTTAAAATATCGAAATCAAAGCAAGCTGACAGTTTGATTCCAGAACTTGTATTTTTCCATTAAAAAAAAAAATAATCTGTTGTGTTTCTTGAATAATTTATTATCTGGATTTTTGTTGTATTTTCCACATGGAATTGATGAAGAAAAAATACTTTTTTTTCTAAAGAAAGTTTGGAAGAGCGAAAATTCACACATGGAAAACAAATGAGCATCGGGAAACACTCCTCGTAGCTAATGGCTACTTGGTATGTCGCCAGAATTCATACAGATCCTTAAAATCAAGTAAATTATGCCCGCAGTGATAGCTCCCTTTCGCTGGAGTCCCACAACAACCACCAAATGGCGGAGCGGCGCTGAACTGCCAAATTTCATTTTTCACCTGCCGATTCCTTTCAATTAAGTAGATTCGTTTGCTGCAGAAGGGCCTATGCATATTTTATAGTCGGGCAGGTAGGATTGAGCTACCGTCAGGGCTGCAGCCTGCGAGCCCTCCATCCATCCCGGCCTGCCCTCCATCCCTGCCATCCATCCCTGATGGCAGGGTTTGTCCTACTCTTTGCTGAGTCAAAAAATAAA
Organism: Larus michahellis; assembly: GCF_964199755.1. Classification (NCBI taxonomy): domain Eukaryota; kingdom Metazoa; phylum Chordata; class Aves; order Charadriiformes; family Laridae; genus Larus; species Larus michahellis. The sequence goes on from NC_133899.1 coordinate 18,399,317, forward strand.
AGACACGACAGAGGTGAAAGCAATCAGACGAGTGCATCTTCTTTAAACAGCCCACTAAAGGAAAAAGGAGGGAATATGAGCTTTCAAAAGAATATAAAAAAAGCAGCGTTTATTCTCCTGTTCTGTTCTTGTGATAAGAGATCACACACTTTAGCTGCCTTATTGAACTCGCAGGTTAAGAAACCTGCCACTCATCACGCAACAGATTAAATAACTGGCAAATTACGTGCTAGAAAAATTAGGATGGATTACACAAATATCTGTTAAGGCTATGATAAATATTTATAAACAATCTTCCTTGCAGAACATGTCTCTGTCATTCATTTCGCTGCAATGAAAAACCTGGAACAATGGAACTAATGACTACATTGTTCCAAAGTTAAGTAGTATATCTAATAAGGAAAATAATCAAATGAGCCAAATTCTTTATGAACACAACAGTGAAGCAATTAAAATAAATGTGATTTTCCAGATCAAAACTTCTGGCTGTTAATTGCTATATGGCACCTATCCTAGTCATATGAGTTTCCCTTGCAGCTGTTTTTATTTCATGATACATTTTGAAATCCCAGGAGCCTGGTCCTGGGATCTGCCATACAGACAGTTAGCCTGAAAACCAGGATACTTATCAAGTGTTTACAATCTGGGTAGATGAACTCTCAAGGCAGGCCTTTGAGAACAAGCTCTTTCTTGCCATTTGCATTTTGTTTGCAATGTGTTTCCAATGAAGATAATTTATTGATGCGGGCGTTGTAGGCTGGAGCGCGCGGGTTCGCTGCCGTAGGAGGGGAGCGCAGGCAGACGAGGCGCGGGGAGCAGGGGGTGTCCCCTCACTTGGGGTTGGGGTCACTGCTGCGTGCGCCGCGCCAACAGGCAGCGTGGTACCGGGGCTGGGGCGCAAATAATGCAAATACAATTCAGCTTTTCTCTTACCTTCTACCGCCTCTGATGCTCTGCATCTGACAGCTTCTCTTGGGTGTTATTTTTCTTGCAATTTCTGCCATTTATGGGTGTCCGAGTTCAGGACCAGCGAGCTTATTTAACCCGCAACACCCCCCCGCCTTGAGCTACAAGTGCCCACTGGAAACCTGGCATATTCCAGCCAGTTTATGCAAAGCTGTATTTTAGTATCTGTGGGTTGTTAATGAGATTAAAGAACTCAGTTACAGAGAACAACAAATGTAGTTTGTCCGACATTAAGCAGATATTGGCATCCTTAGGTGCAACTCAGGAGTCAGTGATCTCAGCTATCGAACAAGCTAAAGCCACGAGCAATATGATATTGATTAGACAATGGGTATTGTATTTACCCACATAGTTTTATTGGGTGAGGCTCAATGCGATGTATTTTTATTTGGGAAACTTAAGGAAGATAATTAAAAATGCTGTAAGGAGAGCCTAGCAGCCTTCCTGCTTTTCTTTTTAAAGGCTACAGATGTCTTGTCTTCTTTCTTTAAAACTGTGTGTGCTCCCTCCCCACCTTCCAAAAGATCAAGGGTAATAATAATAACAATAATAATACGGTATCTTGGAAATTTTCTACATGCCTCAAGAGAACTTTAATTTTTTCCAGAAACTGTTTTCGGACAACAGCCGCCTCTTCTGCTTTTCCTTTTACCCTGCCTGGATTGCCAGCGCTGCTGTGGCGAAGGTAACATTTTGTCTTTGAGCGTGGGGCCTTTTCTGTAGAAAACACACTTCTTGCTAACCGAAACCATGCAGAGTTCAGCTATCCTTCACAGGCCGTTTTTTTTCCTCCGTTCTGTGCCCCCCATCCCGTCCCTGCTTCCCCCTTGCCATGGCCAGGTGGTACTGATGCCAGCATTCATTTTTGCAGATAATACGAGATGGATAAAACTTGAGCTTTAACTCAAGTTAGCTTTGGTTAAAAGTGTGGTGCTAGGAAGTGCCGGCTTGCAGGCCTGCCTGCGTTGCTGGCGTGGGTCAGAGTGACCACTGTGTGAATTTTAGTCCATGCCTCTCGCCGAAGGTTTGTCCCCAGCACGCCCAGGCTGGCTGTGCGGTACCCAGTGCTTCCTCACCCCGGGCATGCGGTTATGTCCCAGGTAGCCTTAAAAACCAACTAAAACACCCTTATGGTGAAGGCCAATATGGTGCTGCAGTTATTCTTTGCACCTTTCTGACTGCTGAATCCCGACTGGAGGAGCTCAACCTGCTGCCCAAGCCAGGACTCTCCGGGAGAAGGGCAGGCAGGGATGTAGCGATCAAAATCTGGCTGGGCAATGTCCGGCTGCATGCTGAGGTGAGAACGGATGCGAACCAAGGGGGGAAACCGCTCAGGGTTTGATGAAGAGGTGAACAAAAAAGCCATATCTAGGGTTGGACAACATCCCTGGAGAAGGAAAGCTACGGCACAGAGGCGGGAGCACAAAATAAAGGCAGGGACTTTTCCCACTGGAGCCACTGTTGGAAGGCGTGAGGCTGGTGATGCCATGGGCCAGGAGCATGCACGGGTGAGGTACAGCCAGACAGCGCGGGTGTAACCAGCCCTTCCAGCCCTTCCCAGCCAGTTACTGTTTGCTGAAAGGCACCGGCATCTTCTGCAGTCACAGCCGTGCATCTGCTGGTCAGGGAAGGGGAAGCCTCACTGAGGGGGAGAGAAATGTAAAGATTTTCCAAGATAATTTTAAGATGGTTTTATATTGAACAGTGCTCATAAACCAGTAACTCCCAAATTTATCCAGAGCTGTAACTTAGGTAACACCTTCGTACTTTGCACTCCCATAATATACACATACTTTTAAGTCCCTGTACTGCAAATTGTGAGACAGTGTCCAGACAGCAAATGACACTCCCTCCTGCTCAGCCCCTGCCGGGTGAAGGTGGCCCATGTGGTGAGGGGGGGGCAGCCCCAGCCCCGCCAGGGACACTGGGAAGCTGTGCAGACTGTGTGAACCCAGCCCGGTGTGCGGGATGAAGAGGATGTCTTCTAGATTCCTCACATCCACAAACATCTCAACCGATCGGTCCGAAGCACCCCTGGAGAATATGTCCTGTTTTGCTTTCTCCCATCAATTGCATTCCCTTTCTCTGAGGGCTTGTTCTTTGTCTTTTTTTTTTTTTTTATAATCCCACAGCACTGTCATGTTTGCCAGCCCCAACATCACGTTCCTCTCTTTCATCAGACGACTGAGTCATAGCATCTTTCAATTTGGACTCGCTTTTTTTATCTTTTTTCTGTGGGACTTTGGCCCAAACACCACAACACACACGGCATCCGCCCAGACTCGACACACAGCGAGGCATCCGCCCAGCATGGGGGTGAAATGGGACTCATATTTTCACCATCTTCTTTGCCCCTGGGAATTTTGCCATACTGAGACTATTGTATCTGCGTTTAGGTGTGATAGCTTAGCGTTTCCCCATGGGTGACTGCTGCTCTCTGACTCTCCAGGCTTCTAGCCATGGGGCTTTTAATTCTTTTTCTCCAGCCCGGTCCATCCCTGATGTACCGCTGGTGCTGCCAGCTCCGGTTCCCATTTGTAAGGCAGCTTCTGACAGCTCCCACCGCTCCTGCCATTCTCGAACCTGATGCTTTCCAGCTCCAGGCTCTGGGAGGAGAGGTGCGAGGCAGGACGCGTGGAGTGCCTGGAGGAGTGGGTGAGAGGCTCCTGGACCTGCGCTTGGAGCAGCTTCTCCATCTGCACCACGTCACGGGAATACAAAATGGCACCGAGTCGTACTTTTCCTTTATTAGATGTGGGCAAACTTGGCTGGAGCACAAGTGCAAAAGCTCGTCTTTCTTCAGCTGCTTGTAATTCATGCTTGAGCAAGAGCATTATTTGGGGCTTAAGTCAGACTCTTCTAAGTAGGTCACAATTCTTCTTCTAGACACAAATGCCTGCCTTCGACTTCTCAGAAACATGGATTCTCAGTCTCTCCTGATTTGTGTAACACCTCAGGTGCCCTCTTATCAGCTTTATCAGCTCATCAGATGAATCCACAAAACAAACAGTTACTAAGTTGCTGCCTGCATAGGGTTCAGACTTGGAAAAGTTCCTCTGCCTTGGGTGGCAGCCATTTCTCTGTCGGATTTCCACAGCTGATTTTTTCCCATTTTAGTGATGCTCCACTGTTAGCCCTGTAGCCAGGTAAAAGGATGTATCCTGCATCTCCTGTGGTCGTTGCATCAATGAGAGGACAAAAGGCTGCAGAGATGGCCAGGAAACTCCAGTCCATATGGGGCTTGTTGTCTGAAACAGATGCCGTGCAGTCCATGCTATAAAACGGAATTCATTTTACAGAGATCGATTCCCCAAATCATCACAGCATGTGTTAGACATTACTCATTTTGCATAGCACTATAAGGGGTTCGGACACACCCAGGCATACGATGAGGGAGATAAAAGAACACAATGAGATAGAAAATAGAGTGGAAGAGACTACAACACAATACGATACAACACACAACAAGGATGGTGTAGAGCTCATCACTGAACTGGCAGGATATGGCTGTTTGATATTTCTGCAGGATAGTGCTGATAGTCTACACCAGCTCACCAGCCTGATGTTGAAAATGATAGCGGTTTGCTTGTTTCAAACCAAAACAAAGAAACAGAGAGAGAAAGAGAGAAAAAGAGAAAGAGAGAGAGAGAGAGAGAGAAGTTCTAGCAGATTCAATGGAGGTATGAGTCTGACCTTTAAAAATACTGGTGGGAAGTAGGAACCAACCAACCACCAGAGGTGGAGACTTGGACGTTAATACAGTTTTAGTGAAGTCGTCTGGCCAGGGGAGACTGTCCGTAGGGGTGGATAGTGCTCATTAGAAGACAGATGTTGGGACATTTATCCGCATCACACTCCCAGATGGTTTTTATTCCTCGATTGCCACTTTGGAGTGCAGTGGTAAAATGCTGGAGCTGGAGCGTGGCTTTTTTCTGTGGTCATCTTTGTATCACTGAAACGAGTTGAAGTGTTATTTTACAATGGCATACAGGATGCCCGCAGGCTTTTATGGTTTTTTTTTTGTGTCTGTGAAGTTATTTTTTACTTCCTCTTCTAAAAAGAAACAAAACGTTAAATGTCTAATTGAATAGCCTGTTGGAAAAGCTGCATAGGAAGGCTGAGCACATGAACTTCTGTGAAGCAAATGCCTTTGTTTCCAAACAGTCTAGTGATAGCAAATATTTATTGACATTTTCCTTCCACAGGGGCGTTAACTATTATAATTTGCTCATACGTACATCATGAGGACTTTCAGATTTCGAACAGAACATCTGTTGGTCAAAGATGAAAAAAACCCCATATCTATTTTTCCAGGGTTATGAATCTAACAGCATCACAAATTATCGCTAGGAAAACATTTCAAAAGCCTGAACTTGCACTTATGGAAAAAGGAACACAGATAGAGGAAACAGATAAATATGCGTTGTGTTAGTAGGCTTTGTTTTCTGAAATGATATATTGTTCCGGAGAAGCGGTTAACAAACAAATTATTGTCTGTGTCCAATACGGCCAGATCTTTGGTTCCACCGAACAGATGTTGAGGTGAAGCAGATTAAAGCTTAATTCACAATAGGGCTGTACCACAGGAAAGGTGCCCTAAGTTTATCTATTGTTAAATAATATAATTTATCGTCTTAGAGGGCTACGGAGCAATTTCTGTTCCTTTTCTACTTTTTGAACAAAGATTTATAACATAGATACTCCCCAATTTTAGATATTTGCTGCAGGTTATATTTGAAAGAATTTCCCAAAAGACTGATAACCCTTTTTTTTTTTTCCCTTAACCACAGTCAAACCAGTGAACTAATATGATGCCTGCTTCAAATAAATGTATTTGCTGCCTCTGTGCATGATAAGTTTTCATTTAGTCTATGATCAGCTGACAGTATGCAAGTTTGCAGATACCAGTAATTGAATACAGATAACCTTGGTTGTTGACCTATGCAGAGCCATGACTGTCTAGTTTCCATTGTTTCTGTTTTTGCTAGTTGACACAAAACTGATGTGGGCTGAATTTATATATTAGCCATCCATTATAGTGGGAATTGCTTATCATTATGGATGGATATTGCAAGAAGTTTCTATTTATTTAACCTAATAAGATGGCAAAAATGAAGCTGATTGGGCCAATTCAGGATCGGATTTAACCCTTAGCAACCTGGTTAGTTTCTGCACGGATAGCAGGGCAGGAAAAGGACGGCTGCCTTAGTTCTATTTTTTACAAATTGATTTTCTTTTTGGTTGGAGGGATTATTTTTTCTAGCAAAGAATGCCATGAAATATTGAGGAACTGTTTGAAGTTGAGGGTGGCAAAGGAGCCAAGCAGTGCTGGGTATCCAAAGCCACTTGGCTTCTGATTGCAATAGGCAGCTAATTCTCTTAGACTCCATTGCAAGCCCAGTCTGAAAAGACTATGAAGTGGAGTTTGCCAAGAGATGGAGAGGACAGTGGCAGCATAGTCCCTGTGAGAACTGCCTGCTATACACAGCTTGGCCTTCAAATTGCATACCAGAAGCGCTCTTCTGCCGGTTGGGGCTGTCCCCAGCCTCATGCATGTTACAGGCAGGACGAGACTCCTTTGGCTGTTTGCGGTGATTGTGACTAACTTGGTTTTAATTTCACCCTGGCTGTGATTAGTTGTGCGAGTTCCCAGTTACCCATGAGCCTATATAGGTCTCGAATGAAAATCTGTGTTTACAACGACAATGTGCCTATTGTAAATCGCTTACGCAGCAGGTACGCTACTGCAGCCTAGGAAAGACTGACTGCGGAAGGGCAGACGCAAATCAAGAGAGCCATCTTTTCTCTTCTAAACTATTAAAGTGATGGTCAAACTCTAGCCCCACTGATGCTGATGGCAAAACTTCAGGGCAACTAATTGCCTGGTGTCAGTGGCACTATGGGCAGCTTTTTTCCCACCACCGAGGAAGAGAAGAAATCCTGCATGAAGTCCCTATGGAGGGGCCGCTGGACTTTTCAGAAGTGTCCATTAATTGTGGGCATATGACCGGGCTATTGAGCCACCTGAAGAGCCTTTATGTCCCAGCTATTCAAGCCTTGCTCATATTGTGCACCAAGACTCATACAAGGTTTGCTCAAGACCATGAAAGCAAAACGTCTAGCTGGAATCCTGATCACCTTGCGTACTACAGCAAAGCACACAGAAACACGATACTGCAGCTCATATTGAAATCTCTGCTTTTAGCCCTTGTCATAGCAGCAAGGGCAAGTGCCATGAAGTCCCTCTATGGCTGAGTCCTGTTTTTGTTAAACTGTGGTTGTCAATCAAGGTAGCTAAATTGATCTGGTTTTTCAAAATGGCTTTCACCCCCTCCTGTAAATGGTTTTCTTGGCAAATACAGTTTTAAAAATCTAGGGAACCATAAAAAGGAAACTTTTAAGCACCCCTTTCTATTGGCCACCTTTCTGAACCCCGTCACCTAGCTCACGGATCTCAGTTTGGCTGCAAAGATGGACACTGGGAAGCTGTGGGAATGCAGCACCCAGTTAAGGTGTTGCATTCCTCTTCTGCATGCATTTAAGGATAAAAGGT
>NC_133899.1:18411835-18426835 GCF_964199755.1 Larus michahellis
CTAATGCTCCGGTTCATGAGAATCCCCTGTTCTGCTGTGCTATGACTGTAAATAGTCCTGGGAGTAAAGGTGTAGAACAGCACACAAGAGTGAAGGCAAACTAACCCATTGTCATTACTCCCTGGACACCTACGCAAAAGGAATAAATCCGAAAACAATGTGAAAAGCTAGTGAAAAGTAAAACAACAAAAATGCAGTTTGCAGGTGAAGAAAAGTAGTCACCTCATCAGCTGCCTTTGGGTGGAAAGACGAACAGGAGGAACTGGGCAAGTGTACATAAAATAGGAAAAGATACAGAAGAGTATTTTGTCTTTATTTTGAAGAGAGATTTCAGTTTTTAAATGACAATATTTATAAGCATCTATCAGCCTATATAGATACCTATAGATATGCACGTATCATGTATCTGCACGGTTCTCCGCGGGTTGTGGTGGGGGAGCAGAGGCGGGTGCCAGGTGCCCGGGGCAGGGCTGTGGGCAGCTCCAGGTGCCCCAGCCCAAAACCCTCCCAGGATGATCCCGGACAGGGCCAAGGGTGACCAGTGGGGTCTCACCCTCTCCATCTCCCCAGGCATGCTGGACACACCAGTGTGCCACCAGCACGCAGCAGCCATCGCCCCAGGAACGTGCACCTACGCCCCGTGTCCAGGAACGATGGCATGGGGGAGGATGAGGAGGAGGAGGAGAGGTGGGGAAGAGATGTCACCTGCCCAGCCTAGAGATTAAATTTGGGGCAACCTCCAGCCCTGACCTCCTAATTTTACATCCTGTCTTCCCTTGCACCTCGTTACTCATTGGGCTGTCGAGCCTGGATTCCAGCCTGCGAGATTAAGGCCTGCAAGTTTATTTAAAAAGGAAACACACAAAAACACACCAGCTTTCCTCATTACTCGCAGCCATCACGATGGCTCATTCCGCAGGACCACACAAGGAGCAGAAGCAGTGGCACGCTGACAATTACCTCGCCCGTCAGTGCGGGCTGGGAGCACGGCAGGGTTTGGATGCTGCGGAGTGTTTTTCAGTGCTAACGAGGAGCTGGGCTACCTTTTCCGAGGTGCGGTTTTACAGTGTGTCCCTCTGCCCCAAAACCCATGGAGCCAAGCCCCGTTCCCGGGTGACAGCCTGGCCAGGGGTCTGCAGCCCCCCGAGTTCTGGGAGGGCATCTCAGGGAGAGGAGATGGGGGGACACGCGGGTGCATGCTGCAACCTGCTGGGCTGCACACCTGCACCGGGCTGGGGGCTCTTCGCCCATCACACGGTGCTGGGGTCCATCCAGGGCATGAGGGAGCCCCTGCTGCCCCTGCGCAGTGGGTGATGCTGGCCTGAGATAGAGGTAAGGAACTGGCCACCGGGGCTGTGGCCGAGGGTCTGGGTGTGGGACGGCATGCCCAAAGGGACAGGGAGGTTGTGGCTGCCCCATCCCTGGAGGTGTTCAAGGCCAGGCTGGATGGGGCTTTGAGCAGCCTGGTCTAGTGGGAGGCGTCCCTGCACGTGGTAGGGGGGTGGAACTAGATGATATTTAAGGTCCCTTCCAACCCAAACCGTTCTATAACTCTGTGATGTGATTTTACTTATGCTTCATCTGAAGGGACAAACAGGCTCTTTTGGGGCTGCCTGGCTGCATTTCACATTCTTTGTTACCAGGCTTGAGTTGATGGGTGTTGCCCAGAAGAATAATTCTCTCCTTCTGGTCAAAAATGGGGAAATTCTTAGGTGTAAAAATCCATCAGCTGTGACCCATGAAGGACCTCATGCTGCTGATACTTTGTCAGGTAATCAAGTTACATGATTTAACTGTACAAAAGTAACAGATGCAGTTTGTTTGTTCTAACTCACTAAAAATGTTCAAACCTGTGAAGGGGCTTCAAACATTGACAGCCATCTTTGAAATTAGAATGTGTGAAAAATGACATTTTTGCATGGAAGTATTTGAACTCATTCAAAACCTTTGCAGGCTCCACGTACGCAGGCAAATGCGGCGATGGGACTGCATGATGGATTACTTGTGGGTACACGGACACGAAACCATAAGCACAGAAAGGCAGACGTTCAGGGTTCATTTTTAAAATTAGACATAAGTAAAATCTTTGTTCCTTACAGTGTACTTGTCCCGGACAGCGGTGCCCAGCTCGGGGCAGGAAGGCAGAGCCGCATCACCAACAGGTGGGCATCAGCTCGTCAGTGTCCTGGCCTTCACATGTGCCCAATTAAGTAAAGCTGCAACCCCCACAATAAGAAGACCTCACATGCTGCTTGCCAGGGCCTTTAGAAACACCTCTCTGCCTGCTCTCCTGGAGAAGGTGGATGCACTGTGTGGACCCAAGGTATGTGAAATGACTATTATTTTGTATGTTATTGTTATTATGTGTTATATTGTTGCACTGTGACTTTGTTCAGAAGTCAGACTAGTTGCTGTATCTTATTCTATGACTGGGTAGGTGACACTGTATCACCGATGAGAGGAAAATCTTTATCGTTTATCTCTGCTTATAACTTTAACTGTGGGTGATTCCCTAAACTGCACTTAGGGAGTGGGGTCCTCAAGGTGTACAAATGCTGAGCAAGTTATTAGCATACACAGATGCTAACATCCCTGTGTATAAATATATGTAAAAAGAGTGTCTTGGCACATGGCTGAACTTGCCTGCAAGGCCCAGGCAGATCTAGACACCTACCTCTGGTTGATATTAAACACAAAATGTGGTTCTATGTTTGCGTGTAAAGCAAAGTGCAATTTTTCTCCAGGAAAGTGTAGTGTCTTTTCCCCCTCGCGCGGTTCGAAGGCAGCTCGCTGACCGGCTGCGCTGCTGCTGCAGCTGCTCAGGCTCTCGCGTGCCTTCAGGCTCTCGTTCCAAGAGTGCTGCTGGTGCCAGAGGGCTTTGGCAACGGTTATAATGTGAATGATTATTTCCATAGAGGAAACCATTGGTGATAACAGTGCTGAGAAGGTATGTGTGGTGTAAGCCACAGCTTGCTGAAGGCATTAGACCATTATGGTATGCAAGGACAGGCTTCTAGGTGCTGCTAGCGAGGAAGCTGCTCTGCAAATGAAATAATGGCATGTTCGTGGGGAAGTGAATATGCTAAACAGAGTTTAACCCCTGAGCTGCCCCCTGTGAATAAAATGTTTCCAGAAGCCTTAACAGACTTGGCCTGAGCTAGATCTTCACTCAGCTAATGAAAACATTATATCCCCTCTGTCTAACCAACCTGATGTATTCACCAAGCATTGCAGTGAAAGGAGACATGTGTTTTGGCCACTCTTGTTGCCAAGTTGCCTAATACCAATGTGGACATTATAGACTCGAGCAGTATTTAAGTTGCTGTGATCTTAAATTTTATTTTCTTACACAGCTGCCCAAGCCAGCTTACATGCTGATCGGTATCTGCTGCAGCCTGGGAATAATCTGGCCCCAGCTACTTGGGCAGGGAAGTAAATCCTTACTGACATCAATGAACTGAAAAATTCTGAGGCCTGGCAGTGACAAAGGGAATAGTGAATGAGAGCAGTATTTCTTTATATTGATCTACCTTTCCCGCTCATCTACTAATAACATTGGCTGTTTACCCTCTGTAATAAGCTCCGATAGGTGCTTGGGCTGGTACTGGCTTTCCAGCTCTCCCAGTGAGTGCCAGTATGCAGGAACCAAGGTCCCAAAGAAAGGAGCTGACTAGAACCGTGTAAAACCGAGTGTATTAATATCTTTAAAGCTTGCAATTCAATCTTGTCTGACAGATTTAGATCTTGATTCTATGCCCAAGAATTTCCTCACACAGTATTTAAAGAGCCTTCAACCCAACCTACCAGACCCAGGGGAACACATAGGAAGGGAACCCTCCTACGGCCCTATTCTGGGTTTCTGCAGCAATATGGGGAACCCAGGGAGACACCAGTGCCCTCGTTTCAGTTCTGTATTCCTTACCCTTTGAAGGGAATTGGAGTTTAATCTGCTCTTTATATTTCCACTTTTACTGGTATTTCTTGAGCTTGTATTGTGTATCATTAAAGGTAGAGGTGTGTGCCTGTTTTATCCCAAAAGTAAATACTACTTGTGAATTTATCAACTGAGATTTGGTACATTTTAAAGATATGGGACTGCTTCTTAGGAGCATCTAAATACAGGATGATTCCACAGCCTGAAGAAAGTGCGTACGACAAAGGTTTATAAGATCAACAGTGTCATGGAAAAAATTATTGTGAACAAGGATTTAAGAACTTGGTGCATGTTCACACGGTGAAATTGTGGAATTCAATGGCCCAGGATGTTGTAGATATCAAAAGTGTACGTGGCCTTAAAAAGTGATTATGCCAATTAATGGATGGGGTGGGGTGGGGAATCTATCAGGGGCTAAGAAGCAGTCAAGATTCCAGCTCTGGCTCAGCTAATCAGAGTTGCTGGCTGGAGAAAGCTGGGAAGCTGTGCTCTGGAAGCAGCAGCATCTAGATACCCTTTTCTGGTCTCTCTCCTAAGTGTTTGCTGCTGGTCGAGAAGGAACAATGCCTTCCCTAGACAGGACACTTGCTCTGACCCTTGTACAGCTGTTCTCGTGTATTGTGTAGGCTCAGGTGCATGTTAAATTAGCAATGAGAAAACCAGAAAAGCATGGATACATACCTTATTAAGAGATTCTGTGCCTGCCCTTCTGACGAGGGGAGATGTGTCTGTCCCAAGTGAGAAGGTGATGTCATGCACACCTTGAAAGTGAACTATATTACACTGCTTAGCATGAGATCTGTTTGCAGGGATCCTTAACTTTCATAATGAGCCGGTTGGCCTTTACTGCAGGAGAAACCAGTACAACAAGTTAGCAGATGCTTTCTTTGGAAGATTCTAAGCTTTAATTTCTTTCCATTTGATACAAACTAGTCAAGAAATAGTTCTACATCAAGACTAAATCTCTATTAAAACTTTAAGCTCCAAAGCACAGAAAAATTATTTTCTAGCAAAATACGACCTTCTCAAAAGTTGAGATGTGCTGTGTGATGGACTTATCTGACACAGAGAGATGGAGACCTTTGTCGGGACACCAAATTGCACTGCTTTAACTAAAATCTCTCCCAACCCAAAGCATTCACAGCCTGCATGGGCTGCCCTGTGCCTGGGAATCGGGCAGCTGAGGGAGCCTGAACCACCAGCGCCTCAGCCTTTGTGGCTTGCCCGTTGTCAGCAGTTACTGCCTGCAACCCATAGCCCCCGCTCCTGGCTGTGGGGGCAGCCCCCTGCCCTCGTGGGCTCCATCTTCTCCTGCCAGCCCAGGAGCTGCAGGGACTTGGCCACAGGACCCGGTGCAGGCCTGGTGGAGCTGCACAACTTGAAGTGATGATGCTTTAAACAACTTCAAGAAAAATAAATGGAGGCTGCTCCTCAGACCCCACAGATGAGCAGGTGCATTCACTTAAAATTAGTATAATTTAAATAAGATTCATTAAGTTATTTTGTAAACTGGTCACAGACATGCAAACTCTGTGCATAAGTCCATTACACGCAATAGATAGTAAAATAGAGAGGCCGGACAGCCAAAACAAGAGGTCACTACATAGAACTTACACTCCCATGCTTATATTTTACCTCTTTGCAGTTTGCTGGTGTAGTAGGAGGGTCCTATGAGAAGGTGAGGGTGTTGCTTCCTTCCTTTTCATTCATGGGGTAAGACCTTGGCCAAAGAGTGTTAATAAGTAAAAAGTGTTTAATCTAGAGTACTTTCTCATGGTGCTGAGGTCTGGATTTGAGTTAGAGAAGGACAGAAAGGCTAAAGAGACACAAAAACCTGAGACAGAATGGGAGATTGCAAAGAACATAGGTGTACGCATCTAACAAATGCATAAACCAAACGCATCCAAGATAATTCACAAGGATAGGGCTACCAAGGAAAATATATGCGTTAGTGAAAGCTGAGATTTAGGGGAATCTGAAGAAACGGCCTTAAATATATCAGAGTTGCCTTTCCAGTAGTTCATTGGGTTTTCTTTCCCCATAGTAGTTTCCCATGTTTATTTTGGCACTTGTAGGGAAAATGTCAATGAGAGAACTACTGTTAGCGTGCCCTGCTGTATGACGTTGAGTTATTCCAGTACCACAGCAGCTATTTTCCAACAGATTAACATTCAGATATTGGGAGAGTTCATCCAGTTCACATAAATCTGCATAGAAATTTTATTAACTTATAACTTTTTTTATTTGGTGGGCCACCTACAAAATGAAAACAGATTGCTTACAGTGTTGTAAGATAGAAGAAACAGAATTTTTAAAAAAAGTCTATAAAAATATATGTCTTTCCGAAAAGATGAAAGTGCTAATCTCTTAAACAGAGGCACTTGGCTTCCTAGCCCTTCTTAAAAAACAAAACAAAAAACCACCCAAACCCTCAAAAACCTGCAAATCACCAATTTATTCGTCTCCTCACTGGATTGATTTTTTTTTTCCCTTTTTGCTTGCATTGAAGAGAAACATGTCACAAAAAAAAAGGATGGGAGCAAAATTAAGGCTCTGGGTTGGCACTTGGGAGATCTGGTTTCAGTTCCTGGCTCTGTCAAACACTTCCTATGTGACCTTGTAAATGTCACTTTTGAGCATGTAAAACCATCTGGCCTGATCTAGTGAAACATGTATTTAATTTTAAGATGCAAGTAGTTCCACTTACATCTCACACGCTTAAATTTAAAGACATGTTTACACGCTTTGCTGGTTGGGAGCCACAATGCTCAGCCACTTCCAGGGTGAAGTGCGTTACCCCTACCGACTCCAGTATCCCAGCCGCAGAGCGAGGGTAAGGAATATTGGGTCTTTTTGACTCAAAGTTCTCCAAAGCAGAGGCCGTGGCTCTCCTGGAGTGTACAGCAGCAGCACAGTGGGGCTTCCCTTCCGAGTGCAGGAGTAATCCAAATAATTTGTATGGATAAAAGCTGCAAATTCAGATGCCTCAGTTGTAAACAAAAAGTCTGCATTTAGGCACTGAAATACTGGCCTGATTTTTCGGAGTTGCTGAGCAACCAAGGCTCTCATCAAGTCAAGAACCCACAAATGCTTTGTGCTGCAGAAAATTAGGTCACTTATTTGGAGGCTAAAAATACATTTTTTTTGAACCCCAATTTCAAGATGTGAAACTTTGTCTTTATGGCTTGAAATGTACTCTGTCCCTTGCCATTATAACTAGCCATAGCCACAAATGTTATATAAAACTCAGGTTCAGAAGTAAAATTACCATCATTTAACCATTTCACTGTTTTCAAAATGTAATTAAAAAGAGTAGAATTCCACTGAGAAACTTTAATAATGTATATAATATACATATGTGTATACACATGTTTTTAATGTACATAGTATATACAATGTTATTTTATGGCATAGCAGATGTTTCTTAATTCCCTGACACCACGCACTGGCGTAAGATTATGCCAGGCTATTTTATTATGAATAATGTGCTTGCTCCGTCATTAAGTGGGTTATTAAAGACATAAACAAACTTTTATGCCCCGCTTTTCAACAGCTGTTGGTGGTCTACAAAGCGATAATCCTGCTTTCAGCAAATATTCTTAGACTTCAGACCAAAATAAATAGATTTCATAGGCAACCAAGTTGACTCATGAGTGGGAAGATCACAACTCTGTGACGTCTCCACGCCACGGAAGCAGAAATGGCATTACTTCTAAGAAAAGCCCTTAGATCGCAGGCTGGAAATGAGATGGCTGCTCCATACATCATTTCTTCCTATAACCACACAGTAACTCCTATACTAAGCAAACAAGCCTGACTGGCATTTATTTCAGCAGCAACAGCAGGGGAGGAAAAATTTAAAAGCAAAAATGCTTATTTTAAATAAACAAATAAACAAACATATCACAAAAAAAAAATCCAGTATATGTGACAATAGCTGTTTTTTCCTTCCTAATTAATTATGTGGCAAAGACGCAGTTGCAAATCCTGTAACCTTAGCTTTGAAGAAAATCAGCTGAGTAGGTTGGATAACTTCAAACAAAAGGGTAGTCAGGACAATAAAGGTTAGGTGGCTGTGTTCCGTCACGGGCGCTACAGCTATTAATTTAAACGGATGTGACCCCTACATGACAAAGCTCCAAAGGTGTACGGGGAAGAGGTTTTATTCTTATAAATAGGACTGATGCCAGGTCAACCAGCCCCCCGGCTTTGGACTTCCTAAAGAAAACAGCTTCAGACAGCTGAGCAAAAGAGTTATGGAGAGTGCTGAGATAGGAAATATCTACAGTTCCTGATATATTATGATTGGCCCCGGGAACGAGGAAGCCGAGAGCCAAAGGTAGTCCTAAAGGGTGCTAAACTGTACAGCGCTAATGTACACAACAACATCCTCATACAAGCAGATGTTTAAAAAGAAAAACGGGGGTGTGGGGAGGGGGGATTGAAATTGTATTTAGACAGTGTTGCACTCACCCTAGGGAGAAAAACTAAAAAAGGGAGAATGTGGAACCAATTTTCAAGCTTGAGCAACTGAAAGTCTATTAAATGATTCTGTCATCAACATGAGATGAGAAAAAAAAGTAATAATTTATACAACAAATTGGGTAATTGTAGCTGCACGGACAAATGATATTTCTTCCCTGATAACTGAATAAACATTGTTACAAGAGGAAGGTTATAAGGAAATAGCCACTTTAGTGAACTACAAGCACCAGGTCTCCTGCTTCTGTTCATATCAAAAGAAAGGCATTAAGGACTGAAGGGCATATATGCTCTTGATCACAAACAAATATTTTGAGCTACTTAGTTGTTTTTTTAGTAAGCGCTTGTGACTTGCTAAAGACAAGCTCAGCTTCATCAAACTAGAAGCAATCTCAGCCTGATCACTGCATCATGCCCAACTCAAATCCATTTAATTTTTTTTTAAGAGATAGCAATGTAAACTGCAGGAATTACAGGAATAATATGGAAAACCTATAATTTATTTGTTGATTGACTCTACTCTTTTCTTAAATACAAGCTGCATAAAAAGTAATAAAACAAAGAGTATAAACTCGTAGTAGTTGCATACAGAAAATTAATGGTGGGAATGCAGTGGAAGCACCAACAAGTCATGGTGTAAGGCAATACCTTCTGGGTCAGCAGGTTACTTAATCTGGGAATAACACAGTGGCCAGTGGAAGGACCAGGGGAGCAAACCTGAAACACACTGAAAGCCCAGCGGACGGAGCACACGCGGGAATACATATATAGAACGGTTAAATTCCTAAGTTTCAGGACCTTCAAGCTTTTATTTTCTTTTCTGCCACAGACTTCCTGTGGGATGCTGGGCAAGTCACTTAATGGCTTTTACACCTTTGTATTGTTCTGTTCAAGATTATACTGGATTTTGCCTGTGGAGACCGGGTCCTGAGTGACAGAAACCCTTCTTGAAGGGTCACTGTTGAAGTATAAATTCTTAAAAAAGTTACTTAGCCAAGGGATTTGCAGCATGCAATACTGACCACAAAACTCATTACCCTTCAAATTAGGAGGGTGCTGTACAGATTTCCTTGGCAGGGCTCTTCTAAAGCGCAACTGGAAACTCGCCTTCCTTGGGGAAAGAAGAGAAATTCAGTTCCCTGGCCGGGGAAGAATCTCTCCTGCAATGATGCACTACCCCTGTGTGAGGGGGAAGGTGTAGAACAAGCCTGAGTTAAAGGTTGAGTTGTGCGAGGTGTTAAATCGCTCTGGCGTCAACAGGACCACGCGAATGCTGGCACATCGGCACGTGCTGAAAGGCTGTGCGGGCAAAGGGCTCCGCTCCCTGGCATTGGGGTTGGCTTTGAGAGGCCGAAAAGAGAGGAGATAGAAAAGGAAAAGGATTTTTCCTAGGATCAATTTTCTGTCTCTATGTATGCTACCAGCTACTCGAATACATGCATGTGCGCAAACAGAGCTAGTCCCCATCCCCCCTCCCCCGTGTCTGAAATGAAAAATAATAAAAATATATTTACATAGCTTCAACACTAGGCTATTAAAAAGCTATAGTCAGTATAACAGAGGGGAAAAAAATTACAAAGAAAGATTTGCATAGCAAACACATTTCACAGTTGTTTTGGACAAATGCCCTCGGTAAATATGTTTAAAGTCATGTACAACAAGAATATTTTATCACAAGTAACCATGTTTTAATAAACACTTAGTCTTTTTGTATTTCATTCTTTCTCATCATAATAATAGAAATATAACACCATATATCACTGTAAAACACATTTCCACATAAACGCTGATAAGCACAAAATATTTTTCATCATTTACATTTTAACTGTAATAATATATGGCAGGATTAAAGCTGCATCCATCATGTGTCTAACTAACCTTGCTGTAATGAATTTTTAAATGTAATGGTTTCTGTCACAAAGTAAAATCATACATAATATCTTTTGACACAGTATGCTGGTAAATGCAAGGTTTTAAAATGTAAATGCAACTTCATTTTTAATTAGATTTATAAACTCGAATCACTGTTTTCTTTTCTATAGACCAAGGGGGAAGGAAAAAGTGTGGGTCTGTGTCAAGGCTGCAAGTTGTGGTTTGGTTTTGTTTTTCTTTTTTTTTTTTTTTCAAGTACCTTGCTCACAGGAAACACACAGAAAAGCGAGTCGCGCTAGAACAAAGGATTATCAAAACCACAGGGAACTAAAGGTTTTTAGAGTGCCCAAAGGGCCTCTCCCGGTACCCTGGGCACTGGCACTGTGGCGGGCTGAGCATCGGGCTCCGGCCGGGCGATGGGGTGAGGACGGGCAAGTCCCTCAGCCCCCTTCCCCCGTCCCTGCTTGAAATAACAAATAATCCACCTCACAACAGGAGAATCATTAAAAATAATTTGCACGAGCTTTCTGTTCTGCTAGCCCTTTTTTTTTTTTGATACAATATTTCCTTCAGTGATTATCACTGCGGACATGTTCCTGCCATATGGATGGGAGCCGGGCGAGGAGGCGGCTCAATACCTGAGTGGTTAATTAAGAGCTGTTGCTGGGCCACAAGAAGCAGGTTTGAAATCCCTCTTCACTCACCGACAATGAGTAGCTTTTTTAGCAGCAGAAGTCACTGGGGACAGCCAGCAGCGCAGGGTAATTATTTGAGATAAGGCTGAGCTGCCGAGCGCGCGCGCGTGTGTGCGGGTGCGTGCGGGGCGGCGGGGGGTGCGTCTCCGGAAGGAGGGCAACACCACAGAAAAGGCTATAATAAAAAGGTCAACATCTCCTATTTTTCTGTACAGTGTCGGCAGTCTGTAATGCCTTTTTTAGAATGAATGACAACGGATTCTATCTTTTTCCTTTTTTATCTTTTTTTTTTCTTAAATGAATCCCTTATTTTGTATTCCAACTTTGCGATGGTGAGCGCAGGTCTTGGAGGCCAATCTGAACGAGCTATTCTCACTTTATCAGTGTGGATGCTGAAATGACTTTGATTGCATTGTTGCAAAATAGCAGTAATTTCAACATCAACTCATGGAAACCCTGTGCTCTCAAGAACAAAGGCGAGGAAAAAAAAAAAAGCACAGAACTGAAGGCCATGAATGAAATGAGGAAAATCTATAACTTAGAAATTTAGGGTTGAATGCTCAGCGGGGTAAATCTGCATATTGACACAGGAACAGGAAAGAGTATTTTGGTTGTAAATGAGCAACACGCTCAAACCAGCTGAGGACCTGGTCTTTGGCTGCAGCATTGCTTGTGGGCAGGGGCATCTAGGTCATTATTTATGCCATTTAAAACATAAACCAAGGCTCAAACAGACAACGATTTCAGGGGTGCTCTTGCTGCAGTGCATCCCACTCACTATTTTTCTCCACAATGTAAAGAAGCATGCTAACTCTTAAGGGCTGTGTGTTTCTAAAATGCTTCATATCCCAAATGCTCATGAAGCCAAGTTGCCGTTCAAGTCCACCACCAACTATACAGACTGCGGCACCTGGTGAGACCTGAAGGCAAACTGTGCAGTAATCCACCACAGCACTGTGTGTCTGCTCTCGGAGCTGTAGAGGAGAATATGAACATCCTCTTCCCCTGTCATCAAAGCTCAGTCTGTCTACGTTGTGGGCTCAAAATACTATTTCCCCTCTTTATTTCTTTTTTTTCTTTTTTTTAAGGCAAGCCTTTCTAGTTTATTACTGAGCTGACAAATGATGAAACCTCTATCATACTTTTTTGGCATTTCCAGAAAATCCCACATGTGATCTCCAACTTAGAAGGCTTAAATCTCCATCCAAATATGAGCTCTGTGAAGCTCACAAGAGCGCTTAGCTTTGTGCTGTGGGGTAAAAATAAATTCAGGACAGCAGAAAGACCCCCCACAGCCTCCTCCTCTCCGCACACATCTCTTCACCTCTTCTCAAATGCTGAGAGAGATTTTGCCTGAGCAAGCGGAGATCTTGAACGCATGTGATGGGCTCTCCAAGCGCACCAAAGGTTTTGCAGTTATTAGGTGTGGGCTGAACCCCCCCAAAACTTCCCGTCTGTGGCGTGGGGACCACGCTGTACCTGTTTGCGCTCCCTTTTTCTAAAGGCAGATCTTGCAAGCCTTTGATGTTTCTGGAGTGCAAACAATACTGCTCCAGCAGCAGCACTTTTGCCAGGATAACTGTCTCAGCTTTGTTTAGAAACTGCCCAATATGTTAATTATCTTCTTTACCTCTGTGGCATTATACTGTCAAACCGTACAACAGTCTTTAGAAAATAAAAGCTAACACCCTAAGCTGCTGTACCCGGCTCCCATAATATCTATTCACTGACAATGCCTGAGCTGTCAGATCAGAAGAAGCTTCATTGGAATAAAGGTGGGCAGATGTGTGATAATGAGACAGAAGCATACAGATGCTAATATAACTGTTCAGCAGAGCAGGCTCGTCTTCGTTAGGCAGACCCAGGTAGCAGCTGCAGACTGTCAGACGCTGGAATGCTGCTTTCTCTTGATTCTCATTTAAGATCAGCTTCGTTCGCTGTCTGTCAGTGAACTTTTCCCTCACAGGAGCCTGGACCCCTAGGTGATCAGTCACATTTCGACATAACTAGATGTCAAAAGAAGTTTAAGTTGTATGACGAACTGTGATGCATTCCCTGTGCTGGCTGGCAGTCTCAGCCCTCCAAGGCGTCTTGTTAATGATCCACCTGGAAACTCTAGAGTATTTCCTGCATTTTGTTTTCTTATTAAAATACTGGCTAAGCCTTTGTCAATATCCATGTCAGCAACTGTAAGCTCAAGACAATATTATCACAAGCATAATTTGATTTAAAAATGGAACCGTGGACCTGTGCTGACCAAGCAGCAGGAGATGCGCATGGAGCGAGCAGGATGCTAGCTTTGTGTTGCTGTAATTTATCCTCATCAATTAAAACAAAATATTTTTGATCTTCCCGGGGGCAGAGGCAGGGCGTTATGAGGCAGGTGAAATAAATTTTACTAAAGTTGCCTTATGAAATACATCTGCAGCCAGCCAGCTCGCTCGGCTGCTGAACACAACCAGGAATAAGATAATGGAGAGCCTCCGTAGATGAGCAAACAATTCAAATACACAGGAGCTCAGAAACACAAATAACCTGAGACTGTCATTTCACATACTGCTGAAACCTTTGAACTGGGAGTCTGAACTTCGTCAGCCTTTCATCTGTTGCTATGAGCTGTTTACCCACTCGCACTCCCTGGTTTCAGAGGGGAGACAGACCAAGGCTATTTTACATAAAATACATATGTGCGCACACAATGCAGCAAACCTTCTCCTACGATATTTGTGTGACAAGACTTAATATTACGTGGTGCTTAATCATGTCAAGCCAGTTTTTACCGTCAATCTCAACTCCCCTCTTCGCTTCTTACCATTTGAATTGCAACATTTCAATTCCTGTTCAGATAGCGAACTTAACACGGCCAGGTACAATTAACGGGTTTCTTATGTTCTTAAATTTCTGAATGACAAGATCACAAGGGAGGAGATTCAAAGAGTTATGAAGTTCTTCCTTTTCTAGCTCAGGGTGGGAGAATTGCAAGAAACGTACCAGCCTGGCATTTGCATTATAGTTTTCACCCAAGAACAGCTATCGCTAAATTATCAGAATTGATCAAAAGTCTAAGGCAACTTGCTGCCTGATGTGTGTTAGACGGAAACCTCGGTAGGAAGCTCCATCCAGGTTCAGTCTGCGGTGTCCGGCGTCTCCCCTGAGCCCGCGGGGTCAGGTACCACACCACGTATCCCTGGGTTTGATCCAGGGCTGCTTTCGCTTGTTCCTCTTCCTCTGCAGACAAATCCAGCTTTTACCAGCGATGAACGGTAGATTCGGCAATCTGTTTTCTTCTCTGCTTTCCCCATATCAATATAATTCTTAATTAAACACTTCTTATGGCCAGTTTATACTCACTAATACTTCCTAATATAAAACAAGATGTCTCCCCCTAGATTCTGGTATTTAGTAGCCTGAAGCTCATTAGTGCATGTGTTCTCACCCAGGAGTTTTAAATATTTAACTAGCTAGGATTCTTTCGAGAGGTCTTAACCTTATAATTTGTAATAACTTGGGGATCTCATATCTGAAGTGGAAGTTATTAAAAATGTTTCTTCCTTTCACCCTGCATTGATTTCCTACTTCTAGCAATCAAACTAAGAGCTATTAGGCCAAACAACTGCAGCTGCCTATTTATTTCATTGTAGTAAAACATAAGTGATGATAATAGATTTCCTAATAGAGATTGATCTTCCACAAAAGCCAAAAACAAAGCCTGCACAGCCTGGCTAGACAGTGTATTATGCATTATGCACCGCATGGTTAAAATTGCTCACCTACAGAATAATAGAGGAAGGTCCACAAAAGTGAGCGCACTGCCTGATATAGCTTTGCACAGAAACGTATTACTTCTGTTGCTTGTAATGGCCTGAGCATGCGATACAAGTAAATTTTGTCTAAAAATTATCTAAGGACCACCTAATGTGCTCTGATGCTACTGAATGTCAAAAATGTCAGCAGCTTCCAGTAATGACTCTCTGACATAAACAGTAAGGGAGAAATATTACAGTTACTGAAGGAGTT
>NC_133899.1:18431835-18451835 GCF_964199755.1 Larus michahellis
TTTCTAGAGGCATCAAAACTTTACTGCTGAGAACTCCATCAAAACCAGCTTCTTTTAAATGAAAGTAAGGGTAAAAGAACAACAAAAAAAATAATCTGGCTTCCCCTTGAAAGTATTCTAAGCAGTCTCACTAGCAAAGAGATTTAATGAGTGGGAAAAGGAGGAGTGAAACAAAACATTTTAATCAACTTTGTTGCTATAAATAGAAGTAAAGGACCATTGCAAAACCAATTGACATACTTTCACTCTGCACCGTAAGTCCTCTAGAGAACTTTCAAGATTGTAGCATCACATGTGGAGGTGCAAGCAAGCAGAGGACTTTTCGAGCATTCTTTGCCTCGTGATGTTATTTCCATAAGAAAAAGCTGGAAGTTGAAACTGTGACAACTTGCCCTGACCCACGGGAATGCAAACATCTATCTCCTGATAACACGTTGAGATAATGCACGTCACCACTGCAGCCAGCATGAGGACACTTGTCTTCACTCATTTTATATCCACTCTATCACATTCCTGGCCACACTTCCCTATCTGTCCTTTCAACACACTCCATACATTCCTCCGGTGAAGTGCACAACTCGCTTGTTCAAACAGAACCGGGCAGCACAATTACGCTTTCCTTACCGCAGCTGAACAAAACCCAAAAGCTACTTAAAACTGCTCTGCTAGAAGGTCAGTTTTTCACACCCTATTACGGGAGCAGCCTCCCTTTTTCTTTTCATAAGGAGTTTGGCTGTTGGCCTCGAGCTTGTCTTTCCTCCCCCAAGACAGACACACAGTGTTACACTCAGCCTGTGAAATCTGGAAACCACCACGCGTGCAAGGCTCCGTGTTTGCCATCCATTATTCTATTGATAACTTCTCCATTGTGTTGAAACCATAAGCTTACACTGCATCCTATTTACCAAATCAGCCCACTCTCTAACACCACAAATAGTAATACAATCCTTATTTTTAGAATTCCTTGACACGTTTTCTGGATACTTTCTCGGGGCAAAAATATTCCATTAACGTTTTGAGCAGTGTTGTAGGGGAGCTGAAAAAAATGCTGAACAAAAGCAAGAAATATTAACAAGAAAAATTGTGTTTTGTCTTCTGCCTGTTCCAAGACAAGAGAAAGGGAACAGAGGAAAGAAAAGGGGAGAATCCCAACCTGAAAATATTTAATTTTGCAGAAATATATTTTTTGAGCATTTCCGTCACTGGAAAATAAAAACATTATTGACAATTGTCAGAAAAAGAAAACACTTTACTCATGCAATTTTCCTTTTCAGAAAACATCTAGTAGGTTCTGATTGCACTTAATTCTTTAAAATTCAAATAAAATTATGTTAGATCAAATTTAATGCTGAGACCAATTAATTTATAGAACTTTATATTGGTTCCAATCAGCACTGAAATGACAGCCATCAAAACTGCCTTACCTTTCCGGTGTTTACTAGCGAGGCTAAAGCAACTGGCATTACCCGTTGGACTCCAGTGCAGTCCAGGGCGAGCTTCTCCTGTATTTGACATTACCTAAAGTGAAGAGAAAGTCATTTATCTCTGTTTCCACCTCAGATGTCTTCTACCCCGTCCCTTGAGATGGTATTTTGAATTAAACCATTTTCCTGGTGATTAAGAATCCAACCTAATGACCACTGGATTCATGAGCGTGGATTTCGGTGGGTGTCAGACGTCAGCTGGATTTCTCAGCTGCGGCCACAGACTCTGCTTTTGGCTGCTGATTTTGTCTTCTCCTCGGGGTCTACTTACCAATGAATTTCCAGTGGGGATACAGAGTTCACGTTTTTCAACAATGATGTCACTAATCTTACATCTTTTTTAGTATAACTTTTCTTTGAAGAACCGCCTTCCCTCCCCTGCCGACCTACTACTATTTATCACTTGTGTTGTGGCTTCTCGGTGGTGTCGTACACAGCACAGTGAATTACTCTGATATTCATCTCAGGAGGCAAGCGATATCATTTGTTACCTACCTGGTGCCAGAATGGATGAAGACTATGAGGCACAGGATATACATTTTAACTGGGAAAAAAATTATTTGAATTTAGAAATAAGTAATTTTTCAGTTAAACCTTTACCAGATGTGGTGTTGTGGCACATGACAAATTGCTGGAAAAGCAAGGAAAACAACCCCAGAGGTCCAACACCAGCCATAGGAGGGAGCTTCACGGATCTGAATGTTTGGATTTTTTTTTTAAGGGCGCATCTGTGGGTGCTGTTCAAAAGACTGTGCTTTTTTTAATACAATTGAATACAGTGACCAATTTTCACAACACAAATTCCGTTATCAATTTACAGTTGCTGGTCTAAAAAAGGTATTTTCCTTGCACACCAACTCTAAAAGTCCCATCAACTACGTTACACGGATTGATCTGTCTGTGGTGGAAATTACAATTTAAGCTTTATTATCTAGGAGTATGCTATGCACCTGTTGTAACCCCTAGACAAATTACCACATAATCCATTGTCTGCTAATAAGGTATTCACAGACTCTAAAACTGAAAATATAACCCCTTTTTTGCCTAAAATCCTTCAGACCTATCAACCCTTAGAAACTAGTCCTGGAAAACAGCTCTGCTCTGTAATTCAAAGTTCATCAAGCTGGAGGAAGAACATACAGTGGGTTTCAGGGCAGCAAAGGAAGAGAGACCTTTAACTAAATAATAACAAATGAAGAATACTAGCTGATCCAATCTGCAGAGCTGTAACAAAGAATGAAGGAGGAAGGATGTATTCTTGGAGCTAATGGCTGAAAACTCCATTTTTGTTTGTAACTGGAAACGCATAAGCAGCTGGTGCGCAGTTTGAGAGCTTTGAGAGCAGCCTGCAAGCAAAGTGTGCCCTGAAGAGACCAAGAGAGCAAGAAACTGCTTTCTGCTCTTATAGAAAGTTTCCAGATATTCTTCAGACATTGCCTTAGGTACGATGCATTTCAGTAATCCAACTCAAAAGTTAACAAACCCATGAATAATTTTTATAATGGCTCATGTACGAATCAAAAACATTGCAAAATCCAAGGGTGATCACTTTTGCTAACAGGGCTTTTAGTAAGATTCCTCAGTGTAGAGGGGACGGGAATTTCATTTCTCTAACTTCCACCAGTTGCTTCTACCAAGACACCTTGCTGGAAACCTCCTATTCAAGTCTCAGGTTGAAGCACAACAAGGGGAAGCGCTTGGGTCTGCACCCAGCTGCGATACCCGTCCTCCCAAAAGACATTCTGGACACATACAGTAAGTACACACATTTTCAGAATATGAGACCTTCTGGCCTTGAGGCCGTGGTCAGCAGCAGGGGTGACAAAGCAGAAGCCTGTGGTGCATGACAGCAGTCAGGGCAAATTAACAATTGCCGGCTCTATTCACAAAGAGAAAAGAATGGAGCCATTCAAGAGCAAATCCATCTGTCCCTGTGAGGGTTCACAAGAGTGTCAGAGAAACCTCACGGTCAACAGTCTCTAAGTGCTGGCACACAGGAATCCAGCAGCATCAGCACGGATACTTGATGCTTTATCCGCTGGCAGAAGCTCCGCTGTCAGGGCACCGTTTTCAGAGCCTGTGTGCTTCCAGGCTGAACAGGACTTGAATCTACCTGAAGGGTGAAGGTCTGCACAGGGCTACCTTTGCCGAAAAGCAATGGAGGAAACAAGAGGCAAGGAAAGACTCTTGCCATTTTCATCACAAAATGAGGGTTTCTTGGACGTGAAGGAAACAACTGCGTATTTAACAGTTGGCCGGTTACCATATTTCCACACAAAAGGCACTGACAACGTAGGTAAGGAAACACCATTAGAACATCTTTATTAGGAACCTGAACTTAACCAATGCCTTCCTTAAGTCTTTAGAAGAACGTGCCTGTGTTCACAGACTGTCAAGACAGGGCTATGAATTAGACACTTAAACACATGCCAGTTCAATACACTTTATGTCTGCCTTAACTTTTGAGACAACTCTTAAAATATGAATCACAGGTAACTGCACGCACCGATGTCTGCCCATATTTGCAGAATGTAGGACAGACTTCAGTGGAGCTTGATCTACCTCATGCATCTCAACAGATGCTAAGTCACATGCTAGAGACAATATGTCAACATCCTTAACTCACTGCTCATCGGGGTACAGAAGAGAGGAGGACTGGATTATGGATATTCGTACAGTTGCTAGAAGTACCGATGTCATTTTAGCACCTCTAAGGAGCGATACCACCATTTCCCCCCTTTTATTTTCCCCTTTCCTATCCTAATTTAGGACAAAGCAAGTCTAAAAGGCCTAGGAGAATACAACAGATCTCTAACCTCCTTCTGCAAGAATAATTTTGAAAAGGTCCATGAGAATCTATGCCATTCCCTGAGTGGAAGCCAGCAGGCACTCTTCATAGCCCTTATGTACATTCAGACAGCCCCGAGTGAAGTCCAAGCCCAAGGAATTCTAGGCATGCACAATCCCAGCTTCAACATCTGCACGATCCATGTGAGAGGTCCATCTCATCCATACAGCCTGGAGGATTGCAACACTGTCTGTGTCCCAAAACAAAGATGAGCGATTCTTTCCCCAAAGCAGATTTAATGTTGCTCACCATGTAGAAAATGCAAACTTGGTTTTACCTGCCTCTTTAGTTCCTGGCATAATTTTTGAGCATGAGGTCACAGGGCTGGGGAAAGATGATGAAAACCTTCTTTGGTTCCCTTTAGGTCACATATCTTGAATTTTTTATTTTTATCCTATAACTGCTGCCACTGAATTACGATAATACAGATTAAGAGGGTCACTGTGCCACTAACTGAGAAAAGAAAATAGCAGTGTATCAGGCCATAGATAACATATGAAACAATAGCCTCCTTCCAACTGAAATACCTATAGATTCAGTATTCTCCTAGAGTATTCTCTCCTCTTTTCTCCTTCAGGAAGTGAAATCCAACCTCTCCAGCTAAGTTGGGAACCTTTATATACACTATCTTCACTCTAAAACAAAATGACTACGCTAAAAGGTCCAGCTTTCAATTGCTATTTTTGAAAATATGATAAGCCCAAGACTCATCTATCTCTTGCCTTCTCTTTTTTTACTCAGGCAAAGCTTTTGCTTACTAGTGCCAGCAAGATACGTAGAGAGAAGCAAACAAAAACCTTAAAGTACAATCTTGAACAGAAACAGCAGAATTGCAGTCAGTCCTTCCATAGGTTTATTGGGAACCATTCTCCTCCTTCGTGCTTCCAGCAAACCAACTGGCTTAGCCATAGTAGCTGATCCATTCAGTCACAATGTCTCTCCAAACCTGAGGAGACCAAAGCCCAGCCATTTCCCCGTCATTAGCACCCAGTCCTACTGCGTGGGATTGCAAATCCTTATTAAGGAATACTTTTGCATCTGTGTTGCTCTTGTAGGTTTAAGAGCCTTTGAGAAGGGTTGTGCTGCAAGAGCTTTGTGTGGGGCAACGCAAGAGAGTCTCAAGGATACACAGGCTACATGCCCCAGTCAAGGACAGCATTACAGTTAAAACCTTTTTTCAACAGTTACGGCTCTCCCTGTAGTCAGTAAGGAAAGGCAATCTCATTGCAAGTACAAGAATAACCCATCGTCTATGAGATTCCACAAAGGATGAGGTTTCAGATAAAGATTGACAAAGAAAGTAAATGCCAGCTGCTTACCCCAAACGGGCTGCTTTATACTGGCTCTTGAGTATGCCTCACATTTTTCAACATTAAATGGAAAGAGCTAATAAAAAAAATACCAAATAATCAGAACATAAAAGTGTATAACGATCATAAAAGAATACATTTTTCTTTCTTAATGTTTCAGCTGTCTGAAGAATAGTTTTCTGGTGTAAAAGAGATAACTATATATCTTGTGATTTTATTGGCTGCAGATTACACTAATTATCATAAAAAATTACTACCACTAATAAAAATTCTATTATAAGTTACTTATAGTAATCTCTAGGGTACTATACTTAGCTTAGAAAAGATCGTAATTACACTGCATTACAGGGAAAATTTGTTTCCTGAAGCAGCTTTAACACTGTCTGTTTCTTTTAACACTTTAAAGTTGTTGGGTTGTTTTTTTTTTTTTTCTCTTTCCCTTTTCAGGTCAAATGTTGCCCGTTATTTTCACTGTGCAGGATGTGATTTTATCCCAGAATAATGACCCATCTCTGTTGCAAGTGACGCAAATGAAGTTTTAAAATCACAAATATCTGGGTGGGTTTCACCTCCCAAGGGGGTTAGCGCGTCTCAATGGAAGGATGCATAAAAGGGAAGACCTAACACTCTCCGCCCAAAGGGAAACACATTCTGTATAAAATTGCTGGAAGCTAGTGGGTGTTCACAAAAAATACAATGTTCGGATTTTATTTGACAAGACAACAATTGTTATTTTCCCTTTTAGATACTTTGCATTTTACCATCTGTGAGGTTGATGACTCTTAAATGACCTTAAATCATACCGCTGTTAATGGCAGTGGTTACAGGCAAATGTGGAATTCTGTGCGCTACCTGCCTTGGTCGGAACATCAAATTAAATAGCTTTACTTTGATAGCTGACGCTGTAGTAAATAACCTCAAAGTCCAACTAATTAAAATAAAATTGAAACAGTGGCCATTTCTTTTAGAAAGGGTTTCAATGCTTCAATAGCAGGGCTAATCAACATCTTAATTAACAGTCATATAAAATGAAATAGCCCATTTGAGTTGCTTTAAAATAGACAACTTATTTATGCAAAGACTAGTGGCATATTAATTGCTAACACTAAGAAAAAAATACGCCTTTGAGCTTTACAGCTTCCTTTGCAGCAAAGGATTTGAGAGCTAAGTTGTGGAAAAAGCGTATTACAGTAGTTAATTTTATGACAGACGTGAACCAGAGGCACAAGCGAATGTGGGAAAGTTTTGTGGTGTGTTTTGGTTTTCCAGTTGTTTCTTTTTTTTCCCAAATGAGATTAATTAATCAAAGTAGCCTCATAATAGTCCTGTTCTATTTAAAGTTAAGCATTCAGGGTTTAGTCCTGGGAGACACTGGCCAAACTGCCTGTGATCCAATAAACCAGTTCATCTTCCCCCGGAGACCAACCGGAGGACTCGGGAGTTGAGCGCAAGCCTTTCAGTTTTGGAGCGGTCCACTCGGGAGGCGCGGGACTGAACCTTCTCCCTGATCCTGAAAGCAGGCACCGGCACTCAACACTGACCCAGGCAAACAATCAAAGGGCTACTCATTTGAGTAAGCATTTCCAGGATCAGGTCCCAAATGACTCATCTCCTCCAATTAGGCTACCTCAGGTTGTATCTTTAAATAGCCTTCATTTACTAAAGTGTGTGAGGGAGGAGCGGCAGGGAGGAATTACATTTCCTTTCCTAATTACTTTACTTTTGTTGACATCTTGAAATAAGTTTTTACTTTCAGAGGAGAAGAGTTGATTTACACTACAGAAAGAGCACAGCAAGCATGAGAAAATTATTTGCCCTTCCTCCTGCCAGGCATCCATTTCCTTTTCACTGTTGCTAACAATGCGCTAACTATTTATGCGTTTGTCAAAGGATCCCAACATAAGAAAACTATATTTAAATCAATTCACTACAAAGTGAAAACACAAGGTAATGATTCGGATTCTATTTAAGTAATAATAATATTTGTACAGACAGCCTGGCGAGCATGCTGGTAGGTGGCAGGAGCTCAGTGCAGTCCTAAAGGGTCAGCAGTAACAAGAAATCTGAAATAGCATTTAATTTTCTTCTTTAAAAAATAGCTTTTAATTTAAGACTATGACATACGCACAAGAATGTGCCATTTCCCCTGATTAAAGCCTGATTTCACTGCATTTTTCAATGAAGCTGAAAACGAGGGAGCTTTATTTGCAGAAGGAGATTCAGGGGGCCTCGCAAGTGCACAAGACAATTTTATTTCCCTACATGCAATGAGTTACTTTGCTTATTTTGCAGGTTTCCACCCTCAGTCATCACCTAGGACTAACTGGGACCCGGGCTGCCCATCCCAGCCCAGAGGCTAAGGACAGGAGGAGGCGGGAAACGACCACAACCACGTTGGGAGTGTGGTGAGGCTGAAGCGCACTGGCAAGGTAAGAAGGCAACACGCTGTTCATCCTCCACAAAGGAGATCGATCCCTCTCCTGTCAGCCTGGCTCTTCTCATAAGCCATGTATTTCCATAACCTCATCTTCAAAATTTAGAAATCAAACGGAGAGCCCAAACGTTTTCACAATTTGTATAAAGCCCAGTCCTATAATAGAGTAAACAAAGTCAATGCAAACAATAGTATCTTTCACCGAATTCTTGAAAACAGCAAAAACAGATGGACCAAAACACT
This sequence comes from Larus michahellis, assembly GCF_964199755.1. Lineage (NCBI taxonomy): Eukaryota > Metazoa > Chordata > Aves > Charadriiformes > Laridae > Larus > Larus michahellis. The sequence goes on from NC_133899.1 coordinate 18,440,155, forward strand.
GATGCTTATGGGCCCCTCATTTTAGCCACTAAACAAAACATTTTGTAGTCAGTTTAAGGAGAGATTTGCAAACTATTTAGGAAGGCTGATATGTAGAAAGTATGTATTTATGCATGGAAAAAGTCACTTTTATCTGCCTCCTCATGCAGTTACTCGCCTTTTGTTGTCAAACTGGGTAACTACAGTCTGAAGTATTTGTTGTACACCTAGGTTGTCTGAAAGCCTGACCCTCTAAAATGCAGATTTTTTGCAAATGACAGTTGCAGGTAAAAACACAGACCTGCCAACCTTAGTAGCATCCTAAGATTTACAGAATTAAAGGTGTCAGCAATCTTCTATATATTTACCTATACTGTATACCCATCTTTGATCACATTACAAATTACAAGTGACACACATCATTTTATCACAAAACTCACTCCAATTCAGTCCCGGAGGAGAGAGAAGCTGCTAAGATGTCTGGGGGCTTTCCTCCCTGCTGCCCAGCTTGGCATATGCTTGCACATTGCACGACATGGTAACATCATCCCGACCGAGCGGGATCCTAGTCAGGCCCTGGGATATTTCAACTTACTGGGCAGGGTGGAACAGGAAATTCAGTTGCTGAGGGTCCCACTTTGCCTGGTAGCCATGAGAGAGGGGAAATGAGATCTAATTCCAACTACATATAATATCGTGTGATAAGCTGCCTAATTTGTTAAGAAAATGCAAAAGTCCTTGAATCACTGGGGATCGATAACGGAAACATAATAAATTGTGTCCATCTTAGAGTGAACAGGGAGAATCTGAGAAAAATTCAGAAACCGTCAACCAGAGACAACTCCTCCCTATCTCACCAAGAACTGTAAACCCAACAAAATAAGCAGATTACCAAGCACAATCACTCAACCACATAAACCCACCTAAACGACAGCACTAACAATACTGGCAGAGCACCATTTTGTTAGCTTCTATTCGTATGTCCTGTTCCATTTCTTTTTTATATGTTTTCTCTGTTGCAATTATTCAGATTACCTTTTTCCACGTTCCTTGTGACCTCTGATTTTCTTTCTCAACTTCCATAAGGTGCAAGGGGCTCAAGACACTAAAACTCTTCAGCTAAATAATAGTAACCCGGTAATGCTGGTGGGCAAGAAATGTAATAGAAGCCAGAATAACTTTATTAGCTGCCAAATCTGAGCTCAAGAATGAATTAATATTTTTCTTTTCTTGGTACAAACACTCAAAGCCTTAAGTATCTTATGGGGTTTAAACAATAACTGGAAGACTATGGACTAGCAGCGATTCTATTAAAGCTTTGCCCCAAAGGAAAATTAAGACTTATTCTCTTCCTCTTCTAGGGGAACGGAGCACTTGAATACCATGTGTGTTTTTCATTTAATGCATATGTCAATATGCTTTAAAAAGCATTATTTCTAGCAGCAGAAGCTGTGCCTGGGCAAGATCCTTCTGATCAGGTACATACAGCTTATCCGAAAACTCGTAACCCTGGTACGTACCTGGGTAATGATAGGGAAGTTACGCAGTGAAATGCTTTATCTTTTCACCTGACCAAAGAGGGGCAGCAAACGAAACAATATGTAGATAATCCAAGCCACTGTTCATTTTCCAGCACATCAAATGCAACATGACCTAATGCAATGGTCTGCAATAAACAACTAATATGAAAGAAGCGGGGAGAGAAGTATTTTTCCTGTTCTCTCGGGAAAAAAAGACACTCACATATATCAAAATCCAAAAATGCTAAAAATATCTGATGAGGCAAGTACTGACTCTTTGATGGAATATTAATTCCTTCAACTTATTTTAGTTTCCTCTGAGCATTTGGAGTTTGCAGTACAATGCTATTCACATGTTGTGAAAACTCATCCTGTTTCAGAAAAATTACACAAGGATTTTACATCACCTTTTTTTCCCCCCCCGGCAGTAAATCAACACAGTGATATAAACAGAAACCCTGACAAAAAGAAATTCCAACCCTCCAACACAATGCCTAATCACAAAGTACGCCCTGCCTGTAAACTAATTCTTCCTTCAATCCAGCTATAACGGGAAAACATTATGCATCGTATTTCTAAATTTTCAAACGTGAATTTCCCCAAATCGTAACCTTACGCGTTAGGGGAAGAGAACCGCAGGAGCGGCGTCCCCCCGGAGCAGCCCCTGGCTCCCAGGTAAGCACTGTCGGGGGTTTTACGTGCCGCGCTGGGGCAAAGCGGCCGTCGCAGCCTTTGAACTCCTGCAGAACATTCCATATCGCTCACTTCTCATTTGGATGCAATTTTGTTAACTTCAGAACAAATCTGTAGAAATCTAGCTTATCTGACAACACTAACTGGGCCTTTGCTTTGATTGCTGATGAAAAGATATTATACCTGATTCCAATGCGAAGGAGGAAGTCTCTTTGAAATGATCCTCCGTTATGCATGGTAATCGGAGGCGAGGTGGGACTATCCCCAGCTTTGCTGGGGCTGAGACCCTCCCAGCTGTTTTTTATGTAACGCAAAACAAATAAATTAGCTTCTAAGAAGTGGAATGTTTTCCAAGGCCTCTTTCCCATAGTGCTCATTGACTGAAAAGTCATTAGTTTCAAGGGGCTTCCTCAGTAAGTGGGGAGTAACGTCCCCAATCAGACACACCGTACAGACCCCCCCCAGTTTTACTCCGCGCGCATGTGCCGCTTGCGTTCCAACAACCGTCTTAACGTGTAACTTGGGCTTAATTCAAGTTTTGCACCCTTCAGCTTTGTTCACTTCTAACCAATTCTTGTCTGAAATAGCCAAAGCAAAGATCTCAAACTTTATTTACCGTGTAACCTGTCACTGTGATAAAAAACTAAAGCCTTTTCCAACTTCCAAGGAAGAGACAAGACTTGTTTAGTTTCTCCCTGGCAGTTACTTCTGCTTTGCAAATCCCATTCAAATGCAGACAGTTACTTTTGAACACTGAGAGTAGGTGTTAAATTGAGATTATGGTAAACAGCAGATTTCTTTGGTTGGTGAAGAAATTATTTCATGAAGACACAAGAGAATTAAGCGGAGTTTCGTGTCACTTACTGTATGAGCTGATCAGAGAGTGAATGATGAGTTTCTTGCTGCGGACAGCTGCTCTGTGGAATACTGTGCAGGCTTCAGGTGGGGGAAAAAGAAATTCATGCTTTAAAACAGAAAAAAATCCCCACAACTTCTTAGCCCTTTTGTGCAAAAAATAAACAGATCTTTCTTGCCAGGTTTATTATTCTATTTACATGTTGCCTGAATGTGTCTAAGAACATTTTGAAATTTTTTTTTTCTTCTGTATCTCATTTCACTAGTACTGTGACAGCTTGCTTCTGTCAAAGAGAAAAGACCGTCTTTCACTTTATTATATTCACCAATACCAAGATCTAGGACTCTCTTAGTCTGAAGGGAACGCCGCTTTGGTTGATGAGGTCTGTATCATTTTAGCTATGTCGGGTACCAAGTTATGAGTAGGCACAAGAGATTTTAAACATTACTACTATACTGTAAAAGACAGGGCAAGCAGGTGTTCTCCACAATGTAGGCTTTATTTCGTAATGCTAATTAGATAGCCATCATAGCTTCTGTATGTTACTTGATAGTTACACTTAGTAGGCAAAAAGGCAAATGCTACAGCTTGGATCTTCCACGCCCACATGAAAAAGGTAAGAAGGGCCAAACTTTCCTCAAAACAGCTGACATTCTGGTGGGGCACCACCTCCTTCTGCCGAACTGGAACTGAACTTCTGTCAGGTGGGCAACGTGCTGCTTGAAAGCAGAAGAGCACACGGCCTCTAAAAGATGCCTAGGGACTAATGGGAAAACGGGCTGAAATCTTCTACTCTTTGACCAAACGCGCGAAACTGTCCCATTTCTCTTTTCTCCAAAGCAGGGGTTGAATGGCCAGTGCTTTGCTGCCATTGACTCCCTCTGTTGGCTGTATCTATGTCCTCCGGCTCCTGGCTTTCAGATGGCATGCACATATGCTATTCAGAGCAGCACAGACTGTCATCTGCTTATCTAGTGTATTATGTGACTAGTGAAGTGCCACATGGTTGAACACCAGGAAACATATTGCTTGCTTTCACTATCAATGACCTAGAGGGAAGAATATGCAAGAGAGGAAATTTGCGGTGATAAACTGGGGCTGGGACTGGGAAGCAGGTCTAAACAATGAAAGAGCTTGACAAAAAAAGTGACTACTAACTTCAAAGATGAAATGCTTGGCCCGTACGAAATGGGGTGCTGCTTATTTAACAGGAGCAAAATATAAATAGACAAGGGCTAGGGCAGCAACGTGATCAGAAAGCAGGATACGAAGTTTTACCTAGAGTTAAACAGCTGACATTTACAGAAGTGAATGTCTTTCTACTTGTCAAAGCTCTTAGCAAACCCTGTGCTTTCTCCTATGTTTTCTGCACCGTTAGGCACATGATGTCATTTCTAATGATGAAGTTCAAGCCAGTTTCCAGTCCTAGGCATGCAGTACACTTGTAGAGAGCTAACTTCTGCAGGACCATACGTCCTCATTGCAAGCAGGTCACTCAAGATGGTAAACCAGCATAAGACTTCAGCACCAGTTTCACGAGGTGGGAAACAGCTTTGAGCGCGCACCACCAGCCTTCAAGTAAAGGGGCAAGGCAAATTCGTGAAGGAAAGAACCCCTCCTGTGCCTTGAATTACTAATTTAAATACACCCATTGCGTCAGGGCAGCCTGAGAGCCCCCACTCCAGCGATACTGCTAATGCTACTTATGTGACTATGATCAAATAATATTAATAACAGGACCTAAATTTATGTCACCTTAGACCCCCTGTATTTCTATTTTGCATGCAGCCACTTACCTTATGCAGTAAATTCCACTGAAAAACGTACCGACGTTCAGAGAGAGGATACTCCAACCCAGAATCATCCAGCCTAAGCTCACTGATTTTACTGGGGAAAAGGGATCAAGTTAGGGACTTCAGCAGAATTTAGGCTGAAATTAGAAGAATATGAGCCTTCCTCTGTAGAAAAGCTTTTTGTCCTATATAATAAAAAGTACTATCAGAACATCGTATTCAAATGCAGAAGATACTTGGACCTTCTATTATCCTCTGTTATGTAGTTATGAAGTAGATGCATTATTACGTAGCTATGCTCTCAAACCAACTCGAGGGGCTTCATCTAAAACTTGGAACCCACCAGCAGATAAGATTAGGTTATCCAAACCTATATCGTGTATTCACAGTTTGCTCTCTGTTGTCAGGATTCAGAACAGAGGATTAATTTGAAGTGGAATCAAACTAGCCCACACTCAGAACTAAATGTGCTGAAGCGCTTTACTGAATTGGATTTAAACCATTGTTTCAATGCTGTTCCGAGTTGTGGCTGTTGTCATTAAGAAGTCTCGTTTAAGACAATTCAGATTAAGCACAAACAAATCAAGGCCATTTGCAAGAATTTTCTTGCTACTGAAATTCCTTACTACTATTTAAAACATTAGCACCACATTTATTTCCTTATACTGAAAAAATAAGCATATCTGATTAAAACAAAGGAAGATTAGAATCTTCCTTTGCTAGTGGTATGGTTTCATTTGTCCCAAAGTACCATCCTTTTTGTTCGTTAAAATAGTATCTTCTAGGCATGCATCTTGGCATATTAATAAAAAATAAATTTGAGGTTGAAGCTGATTAAAACTGAAAGTAAGCCTTGATCTGACATGTTATTTTGATTGGGTTTTCAAAGTTCACATAATTCTAGTTCTAATTTATGTTATGCGTGGTATATATCTTCTTGGTTGAACAATTACATTATTCTAAACAATTATATTGCTATGATACACATAATGCATGGCTCCTGAGCATAAAGTTCTTTAATGATGGCAGACTGTAAAGTCGTACAGTTCACTTCTAAAAGGTCATGCATCTTTTTTCAGTAGATTAACATTTTATCTTTTAATGGTGTTAAGAAAAGGTCAAAGATTCTAACAGATGGAATATGGAAAGCTTCTATTGAAGAAGATCAATGTGTTAAGCATCAATCTAAGTCCAGAAACGCAGCCATTTAATGACTGTTGTTCTTGTTTTATTTTGGATTACCACTGTCTTGACTGTTTGAATGCTAAAATTACATTTTCGTATATGAAAGAAATGGACTGTCACCATCTGATACAGATATCTACGTTTGTGTTGTATTTTCAAGAGTATTTCTTCATTGTACAAAACAAGAAAAGTTCCTTAAATAATTAGCTTACCCTTAGGCTAATGGCCTGTCACTTTGCCATCCAAATAAACGCAGCAGAATCATCCCCAACAGCAACACGGAAGATAATTTTATATTGGTTTAACTGAGTAAATTTGCAATAATTTAAATGGATACATGCTCTCAAGTCAGGTCTCTTCTGTGTAACGTGCTGATGAACTTTTAATGTAATAAACTTATGATGATGTCTTTCAAGAAGGACATACTTAGGTACTGGATCTTTCCAAGAGTATTCTAGTATCATTTTTAGACCCAGATTCTGTTAAAGAATAAAGCCGGAGCATTTCAGTTGTCCCAATAACTTCAGACCTCAAGGGAAGAAAGTGCTATGTGTTTGCAGGAGCCTGTAAGCTCTTCTGAGCTGCTACATGCCTCTGTCTACTTCTATAAAATAACTAGTACGACAGAGTAACATGATTGGTTTTCTGCACGCTAAAGTAAATACAAATATAAAAAAATAACAGTAGGAGGTCAAGCTGCTGTGTAGAAAGTTATCAGACAGCTTCTGAAGATTGTCAAGCTTACGCGTCTGGAGTGTATATGTGCATTTTTCAAATTTCCTATTATCCCCCTGAGCCAGGCCTGCTCCCAACAACAGGGTTTCAAGAAGAAGGTAAAACTCTAGTGGAATTAAGGGCTGTCCTCAGGGTCCTTGGACAAAACTGCAATGAAGCAACAGGAAGTGAATTTGCACTCCAGTCTCCATCTTGGCTTACGTGTTCATATATTTTAGGAGCAAATACAGCCTACAGATACGACTCTTCAATTGCTACACATGAGAACAAAATGGTGAGCGCTGGAAGCCCCCTGGCTCTTGCTGGCAGTCGTCTTCCGTCTAATGGAAATGCATAACAATGTTTTGATAAACTACTGAACAAGCTAAACCAGACTCAGTGTTTACAAGGATAGCTATATTTTCAGAAAAAAAATTACTAAGCAATATTAACTGGCTATATTTAAGCACAATCCATCCACACACACAAGTCAATAAAATATTTATTGCTCAGGCTACAATAGCTAAAGGGTTATTTAACAGACAAGTTCAAAAAATTGTCTGATATTTTGTAGTTTAGTCTCATGTTAGAAGAAAGCTTAAAAACTTTCAGTTTCTGTTTTAAGACAAGTCAAGGCCACTTCTCCCACCCACCCCCCCCAAGGATTTTTCATAAATCTCATACTGCATAGAGTTAGTCATCTTCTAAGTGCTGGCACCTACGAGGTACGCAATCCTTCACTTGGATATAAGCGCCACAGAGTTGCCTCTTCTTAGTAGGTCTTTTTCATTCTGTGTAGGTCGGACAGAGAGCTCTTACCCTTCCAGCATGAGGAAATTGCCCCATTTCTAACAACTGGTCAGAGAAACGGACGTTTTCCTCAGAAGAAACAGTATCTTCAAAAAGGACCGTGTAAAGTATAATTGTGAGGTTTTGCTTTTATTTATAGATATTTACTTTAGAATTGAGCTGCGTTTACCAAAGGTTGTTAGTGCTATCAGCTTCACCATTAGTTAAGAACATAATCCCTTAAAGAAAAACCTAGTTCTAGTTCCCAGGTGAAAAACAGGCATATCCTGAGGCCAATACAAGTTAACTTTTTGGACTAGCGTGGGCAGAAAATTCCAAAGCTGCCAAGAGAAGCTGCTCCTTCTCTTCCCAGTGCTAAGGACGTTTCAGCAGAGGGGCTGGTGTTTATTTCAAATACCGCAGCATGGTTTGTCGATAGCCACTGTCCTCTGGGTAGGACAGTCTTTGGGAATTCAGTAACCATAAATTCTATTTAAACTTTTATACAGCTTCAAAGGCACAAATTAAGGTATTAGACTAATTAAGCAGGCTGCCATATTCCCACCAACTTTAGTTCTACTGGATTTAAAATACGGCCCCACAAACAGCTCTGAAAAGCGGACAATTTCAGTGCAAAAAGACAATGAAAGTAACCAGCAGGCACTGCTGGCTATCTGATCATGTAGTAGCAATTAGGAATTTAAGAGGATGGCTAAAAATTCTAAGTAGCTGAAATATTCAAGCAAATCTTCTTGCTCCTTTGCTTGCTCTAACCACTGCATTTTTTCAACAGAACATAAGCCTGAGTCATTCTCCTGCAAGGTTCAGTGTCACCTTGAAACTGAGAGAGAGAGAGACAACTTCTCTCTCCGGGTTAGACAAGCTGAAGCCATAAAGCCACACACAGTGAACATGCTAAAACCAACACTCAGCCCATAATTCCTTGTGAATTCCCTTCATAGTTCCCCATATGGACTGTGTAAAGCAGCCAAAGGAGGGAGCCTTCACGAACCCTGGGAAGGGCTCAGTGGGAACAGAGCAGAGTCACTGAAGGGCAGTGCCATGCACGAACAGCCCGTGACGCGGAGGCAGAAGAGAGCTCCAAAAGCAGGACAGCTAGCCAGACAATACAAAGAAATTGTCACTCTGCTTTATTCTAAAAGAAGTGGCAATCAGTGATAAAAGTCACAGTATTTTCCCACTGCCTTTAAGTACTCAGAGATGATGTTAGTCAACAGATAAGTTTACAAAGCCAGAATGCCACAAAATAACCTACTGCAGCCACAAACTCCGTAAGCCGCTACAGGTAAAATGCAAGTATGGAAAAGTATAAAGTATTGATTTACTCCGTTTCAAATGACTATTTCCATTATGGGTTTTTTTGTCTGTTGTCTTTCGACGTAGGATCTGAGAGACCAAGATGTTTCCTTTCCATGGCTACTCGGCTAGCAGTAGAGGCCAAATTCCACTCCTGTAAACAGTTCTGGGATGCTGTGGCGCTCCCTGAATTTGCACAGAGGAAAACACACGGAAGCCTGGAAAAGAGTATTAACACACAGATTAAATGGACTCCAACCTGCTTTCTCTCCTCTGCCTTTGCACCGCAGAGCTGGCAAGAGCGGACGCAGTAAATACTTATGTTTTGTCACTTGAGTCAGCACATATAATTCTTCATACACGTAGGAACTAGCTCTGCTGCAGAAGAAAATACCATTTTCACAATAACTTTTCACAGTGGAACTGTGCCTTAAATCAAACAAGCAAGTACTGAGTCAGCTCAGTGGCAGAGCAACAACAATTTGATCTGCTACGTGGCAAGCTTTGGTTTGGAGATACAAAACAATTCTTCATCCCGGGCCCCGGGCTTGTAAGTATGATAGAAGATGATGCAATGCGTTCAGACTCTGGGGAGAAAAGGAACAGCCATACCACTCTTGAGAAACCCTTTGTGCAGAAAAATTTATTGTGTGCCCCCAGGTACAAAGGCTATGGATGAAATGCAACTCAATAAAGACAAGCCAAGGTGTTTCAAGAGAACTAATGAACATTTCGGTATTTGCACTTAGTCAGATAAAGCGGTGTTTTCCAGTTCAGCAAGGAGACAGCAATCACGTGAGTACGATTTCCGTGTGACAGCAAATGCTCCCAGAGTTTTTTTAAGCCCCGTGTTTTGTTTTTGTTTGGTACAAATCTTATTAGTGAAATCTAATCACTTCCCCCACCTTTATACTTCCTTTATTTTTTTTAAATGTCCTTTTTGAGAAGAGCTGTATTTCTTCTATGAGGGTCACCTGTCTGTTAAGCAGAACAGCAGTTTTATATTTTCTACATATACGGAGCATAGCCTCGCGTACTCTTTACTTCCCATTCTACAAAATGGTGAGAAAGTCCATTGAGATGTACCATGATTTTATAATTTATGTGTTCTGTTTGATTTCCATGTTCAAGTGCAGCTGACGAGACATATAAAAGAAACGGCTAACGTCTTCTTGCCCACAGACAGAATATCAACATGAGCACTAGGAATTCATAACAGCTATGGAAAAAGTGTTGCATATATGCAATGAGATACGAGAGAATATTTTCAAGGAATGCCCCTTACAGCAGCCAGTCGAGCTTCTGAAACGATTATTCATTATAAACCATACTGGCTTGATAATGAATTCTGATAGAGGACATGATGTTAATTCAGCTATTCCTTTCTCTTTTACTCTCGGACTTAAAAAAAAAAAATATTTTTTTTAAGCCTCTGAGTACTTCTGTGATCTGATTTCTTACACCCTGCAGGGGACAGCATTGGGTAAAGAAAAGTAGAAATCATATGATAAAGAAGCATTTGCTTTCAATTATCAAATTGTACCTTGTTAATTGAGATACAAAAAAGGTTTTTTTGGTTTGTTTTTGGTTTGGTTTTTTTTTTTTTTTTTTAGGTTGGCACAAATCCTTTCTATCTCTTCACCCTTAAACTCTTCTGAATTATTAATCAAAATTATTTTGGTTACATAGTTCATTCTGCTATCAGTAGTGAGAAAGGTTCCCAACAATTTGTAGTCGCCAGCATTACTAAGGAAGAAGAAATGCCGCATAGGATTGCTAGAACTTGGGACTTTCTTCTGCTGCCAGGCTGCGTACCGCTGGTTTTCAGCAGCTAGGCTGAATCCCCTCTATGGTGTCAACATCGGTATCAGTTTGCAGAGGAAAAAAATTGCTTTTATACTATCATCTTTCATTAAAATATATACGTGTGTGGACACACACACACACTCTCTCACGTATTTTTTCAGTAAATGTGCATGTAAATGCAAGCCGAAGTGTTTGCTTTTATTTTCCTTAGCCATTGTTGCAAAAATAAAGGTGTTTTCTCCCCCGCAAATAAGCCTGTATTTAGAAGTGATATTGCAAAAGGTATATGGTAGCCTTGTTTATTTTGGACAGATGCAAAGAAGTATCTCTGAACTTCTGCCAGTGATCAAAGGAACTGATGATGTAGAACAGATTCATGGGCCATGTCCTATCAGCCTGCACTTTACCCGTCATCCATCATCCAAACCCTAAGCCTTTTTCTGAGTGATGATTGCACCCTAAACACATAAAATTAATCACCACTCTAGCCTGGCCAGGTGTCTTGCCTCCAGAAATTATCTCATTGCAGCAAAAGAACTGCTAGAATCTGATATCTGTACTGTAATTTAATTTGGAGAATACTGCATAGTAACACTAAGATTGATTTACATATCTGAAAAGTTTTTAGTTTCACAAAGCCAATATAAATTCTTGGAGAAATATGTAATTGGAAAAAAAAACCTGGTTGATCATAAAATCAGGGCAACTGAATATTTATTAGCTTCTGGAATTTTCAGTTGATGCTTTCTGCCACATTGTAGCTTAACGTAGATTTTAAAATGCAATTTGCAAAACTAGAAAGGCCGGGTATTTGAATCAGTATAAATTCAGTGTTGGACTTATAGCTAAGCGGAATAGTTGCTCTGATTTTACTAGCTTTACATAAATGCGGTCTATTTTGTTTTTCAGAGTGCTCATAATTTTTCTGTTTATGTATTTCTCCTTTCCCTCTTCAGAAAACAGAAGAGAAATTCAACAGCAGAAAATTGAACTATTGCATGCATCTCTACTTTTGAAAAGATAATAGAG